>NC_057762.1:34712813-35026393 GCF_010389155.1 Erigeron canadensis | reverse complement strand
TATGCTAGCTTGTTTGTGTTGATTCCATGATGCAATAGATGTCTGTTGATATCTATTGAAGACTATTTGATATCTATCGACCAACTATATACTACAGCTGGTAGTTGTTGGTATTTAAAGCATGATTGAGTTGTTGGCAGGAGTGATGGGGATTGTGTTGTTGGATAACTATGATGGCATTGATCAGTATTTAGTATGCTACTACATGTTTATATTTACACTATTGTCCAAAACTTGATATATCATGCACAGCAAACTCATTTGTATTCCTTTAAACCTACGAACTCACCAACGTTATGTTGACATTTTCGAGCATTCATTTTCAGGTGATAACAATGCTTAAGAAGATTGAGCTTATGGACTTTAGGAAGACCAATAAAAAGATCCTTCATGGACTCCTAGATTGCATGTGAAACATTGAACACTATTTGCAATTGTTACTTCTTTGCTATTTGAGGCGTGTTGCCTAGACTTTCCGTTTGTGAAAATTACATTTATTTGAATTTCATTTAGTATGACTCTATTATAAAGTCCATGTGCTATAACTATATCTTTTCGTCATATCCTACGATTCCGCTTAAGGTGGGGTGTGACAGAGGTCAATCTTTTTAAATCTAAGATTAACTTTTATTATTTTATTACTGATTAACATTTAGACCATTCGTAAAGGTCAGGTGAAAGAAATGTGAAGTAAGATGATATGGCAGGTAAACGATGGTGAAACCTTTAAACCCAATAAATGATATGTGTCTAGGGATGGCAACGGACCGAAAAAAACCTCGTAATCCGCGGATACCTATCCGTCATGGACGGGTAATTTCAATAAATTTCTTTCGTGGATACATAACGGGTATAAATAAGTACCCATTTGCGGATCGCGGACGGGAAATGAATATACAATATCCGTCATGGATGTATCCGTCATAGGATAACCCGTCAAAAACGCATACTATTTTTAGTTTTATATAAAAATTATATATATGATACATATTAGCAAATTTTAAAACTCAAAATATTAAATCGTTTACGTATTATGTTTAGAGTTTTGTTCCAATATTAATGTTTCATTCCTAACTTATAGCCCATTGATTATTTGTTTACAATTTACATAACATTATTACTTCTGTCATTATCATCTCTTTCTACCATTATCATAAAAGGTGATATAGAATTCACGGATCTACCCGTGAACATGTATAACCGCGGATGACGGACATGAATCATATATTTTACCCGTTTGCGAATACCCACGAATTGACGGATCAAGAAAACCCACGGACATGATAACAGGAAAGAGGTATCCGCACCCGTTACCTGCGAATACCATCCCTATATGTGTCGATTAATTGAGGATCGGCAATACATGTCACTGGTTGATCATTTGTATTTCGTTAGTTTTATATTATTTAACTCATATGCATGTCGTTGTCGTTGAAATTGTGGTGCATGTATCATGTATGTACCAGTATTTCACTACTTCGATATTATAATAGTAATTACAATGTGTTGTTAATTAAATAAAAAGTGAATTCCAAATGATAGATAAATGTTTAAGGGTAAAAAAGATCGTGAAAGAGGTGAAAAGATAATACTAATATGTCAGTAAATAGTGTAGGTATAACGGGTGAACGATTATGAATATACTGCCAGTAAATAGTGTAAGTGTAACGGGTGAACGATTATGAATATACTGCCACACTTAGTACCATCATCTGTATCATCACCATGGCTTTTTTATTACGTTAAATTTGGATGTCATTAGAACTTAATATAAGCAACTCTATTTTTCAAATATATTTCGATTATTTTTGAGAAAATCCTTGTCTCCATAACATCAACTTGCTCAAGCTGATTTTTTAACCCAAAACTAACCAAAGGCATCATTTTGCTCGAACCGAATTTTAGACCCAAAGCCATCACCATGGCTTGACATTCATTGTCACCCGTGGCGGTTTTATATACATTGTAGAGGAGTCATTGGATCATCCTTACAACAATATATTTTTAACAAAGCCTATTTTATATTTTTGTGGGATCTCCTTAGAAATTTATAGTGAAACTTATTAGATTAAGATGAAATTAAAAAAAAAAAAGGCTTAAAAAGTATTCCAAACCAAAATCACTATATCATCTAACAAGAATCCATAAAAATAACTCCTTAGAGATTGGTCACCAATTACATAAACAAAAAATAGCCTCAATACCCAAATATGGATACAACTATATCAATTTATCCAACAATTTTTAAATTTTCACAAAATACCCATAAGAATTGGAATAATCTGAGATAATTGCAATAAGATTCAGAAGATCGCAATGAGTGAATGATAATCACAATGAGATTATCATAATCGCAAGATCTTCATGCGATTATATGTTCTTTATACGATTATATGTTCTTTACGAGATCTTAGGTTCTTTACGAGATCATAGGTTCTTTATGAGATCACAGGTTTCTTATGTGATCATACGTTCTTTATGTGATTCTTGGTTCTTTATGCGATTCTTAGTTCTCATTGCGATTATTCGTTCTCATTGCGATTCTTCTTTCTTATTGTGATTATTTATCTTTATTGCGATCTTATCTAATTAGACAACCTCTAAGATGCCCCATAAATCATGTCCATGAATCAGATGTTTCTAATTTTCCAACCCCGTTTCACAATTGAAGAGGTTGGATATGAGTTATATGTGTTTGAAAATGTGGTGGAACGAAGAATTGTTAGTGATTTAATTGTGAAGAAATCATGAAATTTTGATGCTGATAATAGGTATCTTGTTATACATTGTGATCTCCATAAACGGGGGTTGATGAACTGACTTGATTATTTCAAATTCCTAATTGGATAAGTTCGCATTAAAGACAAATAATCGCAATGAGAACCAAGGATCGCATAAAGAACCTGTGATCACATAAACAACATGTGATCTCATAAAGAACCTATGATCTCATAAAGAACCTATGATCTCATAAAGAACCTATGATCTCATAAAGAACCTAAGATCTCGTAAAGAACATATAATTGCATAAAGAACATATAATCGCATAAAGATCTTGCGATTATCATTCTCTCATTGCGATTATAGCAAATCTCGTTGAGATCTTATGAATCTTATTGCGATTACCTCAGATTATTGCGATTCTTATGGGTATTTTGTGAAAATTCAAAAATTGTTGGGTAAATTGATATAATTTTATCCATATTTGGGTATTGAGGCTAGTTTCTCTTACATAAATTTTATATTTATATTGAACTTATTTTATAACATCAAAATTCTGTTCAAACTGTTATAAAATCAAAATAAATATAATTTTATGTAAGCAATTTGTAGTCAATGTACTTGCTAATAATTTCTTATCAAAACTATAAACCTAAGATAATGATTTATAGCACACAATATCTATACTAACCATCATCATGCTTTTCTTAACCAGGTATAAGTGATTTGTTAATGATTTTGTTTTTGCCGCAACATGCCTAGCTACATTACACATATATCATGCTAAGTGCAGTTGTTGGTCATTTATTTATTTTTTTGATTTTTGGTTACTGAATATGATCAACCATACATAAAAATATGGGATTAAACACTTTTGGACTCTAATAAAAATTGTCTATTGTTATATTTGCTGCCAGTGCCTACACACCTCGGTGGTTTAGAATATCATTGCAAAATGTCGCTTTGCCTCAAGAAAAGTATCATTCTTCGAATTTTCTTCTATTTTTGGATCATGGAGGTATTAGAATATGTCATTGACTCACATACAAGAAACGAAAATACTTTGTATAAGAAACAAAAATGCTACTGATTTGACATTTGAATAATATATTTGTATATAGAAATTTATGTTTGTTAAAGACAAATATTTCTTCTATTTTTGGATCATGGAGGTATTGGAATATGTCATTGACTCACATACAAGAAAAGAAAATACTTTGTATAAGAAACAAAAATGCTACTGATTTGACATTTGAATTGTATATTTGTATATAAAAAATTATGTTTGTTAAAGACAAATAAAGGGTAAGAGGGATATTTGAATGATATATTTTAGGGGAAGGACCGAAGGATTCCCTATATATTTTATAAGTTGTGTCTTCTAAATTAACTATATAGAAAAGTGACAACTTAAGTTTTGGGATATCTTGAATTAAACATCCAAGAAATGTTCATGCCAACCATTATAGATACTCGGTTAACAAGAAATTCTAGCATTTTTCCCATATGGTCATATGATGTTGTTTTAAGCATTTACAAATCCATAAGACAAAAGAGTAGAGGAATAAAGTGTATGTAGATTATTGTAGTGGTATAATTTTCTTGTATAGTAGCCATCGTCTTAAATATATGTAAAATTCTGTATTCACAATTTATCAAAACATAAATATTTACAAGTGTTAGTGTGTTACCATTATTCTACCAAAATACATCTTAATGTTTAAGTGAGAGTTTCCATCAAGTATTCTGGAAATTTGCAAAAAAATTGGTTTCATATCATATGGTTTTTGTATATAAAGTTTTGGAGGCTAGAATTTACAAAGGGGATCTGTGGCGCAATGGTAGCGCGTCTGACTCCAGATCAGAAGGTTGCGTGTTCGATTCACGTCAGGTTCAAATCCCTCTTACCCCTTTAATTTTATATTATAACTTTTTTATGTTTCCTTCTATATTTGATGCACACTTACTTGTATGTTTGTTAACTGGCTGTGCAATAATGCGCTCAGCATTTTCATGGTAACATCATCTATCCTACAATATATTTTAATGCATTGATATGATGAAGAAATCAGCCCTGTCATTCATTCTTAAGATACGTGAAGATAGTTTCTCAAATAGTAGAAGTTCAAATTTATGTTCTTGGTATGGTGATTTTGTACGTATAGGCGAGTCGCAACTCACAAGTGGTGGAAAATGCTCCTCAAGACCATAACACTGCTCGATTAGAAGTATACAGATAGCTAATTGATGGAACATACGAGGTTTTTTTATTTGGATTTTGCTAAACACAACCATTAAGGCCGCAGTTACGGTGCATTAAATAGTTGTATACATACCATAAAATTCAGGGGTCATTAGCTTTTAATATGAAAGATATAAAAAATTTGTATGCACGTTAAGTACATATATCTAAGAATTGCATTTAACATTTATTAGGCCTCTCCCTAAGGGTCGTCGATCCCATCATCGACACCCCTTCCACCATCGACTCCATAGGTAGGAATTCGTCGACCGACTTCTTAGACAAATGGTTTCGTTCCATCTAAGAGGAAAGACGAGAAAGAGAGAGAGAAAGGGGGGGGGGGCGGGGAGGGCCGAGGTGTGTTTGTTTTTTTAAATTTTTTAGCTATCGATCGATTATATATATATATATATTAGAAAAATGAGTATAAGACTGTTATACACCAAACTTGGGTGAAAACCTCTCACATATCAATATTTTAATATTTTGAATAAATGTTTTGCCCCCCATGATTTTTATGGTTTTAAAAAAGATATGTGAGAGGTTTTTAACCCAACTTTGGTGCCTAACAGCCTCATATTCTCTTCCCTATATATATATATATATATATATGCGTGTGTGTGTACTATAGGGTAACACTCCAGTGAGAACAGTCTTAAAATAAGAACGGTGAGAACACTTAAAAAACATCATTTTGATGCATTAAAAGTCCGTAAAACTAACATAGTGCATAACTAATTATCATTATTTAAGTGTTTAACAACACATTGATCCGTCAAAATCAAAAAATTCACGTTTTTTTGTGGATGCATCATTTTGAAGAATATGCATCCAAGACGGATGCACAAAACAAAAAACATGATTTTTTTTATTTTGACAAGCAAATGTGTTGTTATACACTTAAATAATGATAATTAGTTATGCACTATGTTAGTTTTATGAACTTTTAAAGCATCAAAATGATGTTTTTTAAGTGTTCTCACCGTTCTTATTTTAAAACTGTACTTATTTGATTGCCCCTATAACTATATATATATGTTGAAGATGAAGACTATCAAAAGGAGCTTTTGACTTTTCTATTATTTTCTATTTTAGCCCAGAACTTGTATAATTTTTATTATAGCCCTTAAAGTTTTTCATTAGTGTATTTATTATACTTTAATTTTAAGTAAAAATATATTATATTTATAGATAAATATAATATAAAATATATAAAATTGTAGAAGAGATGTTATAGAGAGTAAGTGTAGAAGAAGTGGATGAAGAGATAGAAAAATTGATGTAACAGTATAGTATGAAAGAGGTTTAAAAAATTTATTGATGAGTCTAGCTTAAGAAGAGCCCTTAGAAGTAGATCTAAGGATATGATATATTGACAAACATAACAAACAATTCTATCGCTTTCACTATATCAACCTCCCCACTCACTTTCATGAGCTCATCAAATTTTCGTCCAGATATTTACTTTGAATGTGTTGTCGACATAAAAATATAAAAGTAACGTTTATTTGTATTTCTAAGTTTATAACTTTATCTTGTGAAACATTTTTCACTTCCTTTTTTCAACTTATGCTAGCTTTGATGTACCAAACTAAAATGTTCTTTATCTATTAACATCCTTTAAAACTAAAGCACATGTTATACTAAAAATATTTTTAATGAATTAATTTACAATTCCAGTCATTTTACATAATGTACATATATACAAATTTAATATGAAATGTTTACATTATCTTCAGAATTAGTGTGCGTCCACTTTTCCGAGAGAAGTTAAATTTGCTAGCTTGTTCTACGTATCAATTACTCAACCATTAAAATCTTCTTAACTTAGAGAAAAAATTAGGTCCTCACAAATGTTTTTAGTTTTAATTTAGTCGTAAAACTTGAATGGCTCACATCAATAATGTCACGTAAACAAAACAAACAAAAACATTCATAATGTCACTATCTTTTTTGCTTAAAACAACATAAAGTAATGTCAGTGTCAACAAAAGTTACTTCCAAAGTTCCAAATATACTTTTCTGAAACGATTAATCACCGTTGAATCTAATCTTTTTTCAATTAGCTATCAAACAATATGTATTCGATCCTTTTCAATTATATTACTCCGTACTTTTTATATAAATTTACATTCTAAAGGTTAAACTAACCTTATTTTTTTCATTCTGTCTTTCCTAATATCCTTTAATATCAAATTTTAAATTACGTTTTTATATGAAAAAGTGATAATCCGCTATGAAAACGAAGTTTTGAAAAAGCATGCACATGCATATTTTTTCAAAACTTAATTTTGAAAACGATTAACATATTTTGACAATATAAAATTTATTTTGTATTTTATAGTTACATTAATTTATAGTTACATTATTATTCATAATTTAGGATAATATAAATTTTTTCAGATTGCGACTAATGCAAACAATAAAATCATAGTAATAAATATCTAACATAAGTCAAATAGTGAAAGGATCAAGTGAGAACCAACATATATGGTGAGAACCGTGAGAACCATTGAAAAAACACGTACTCATATGCGTACCGTATCGTAACGACCGTCATCATCTCTTAGATCGCCGTCCATCAAATCCATACCATTCCCATATGCGTCCGGTGACAACCCCTTTAGAACGGATGTAGGGCAATGCCCGTACTGTATCCATGCGTTTTCTTAACACGTACTCACCCATCTGATTTTTTACATTTTTTTTTTTGAATGGGGTTTTGTTAAAAGAAAATAAAAAACAAAAAAAAGTTTCAAAAAATGAAAAATAAAAATTAAAAAATAAAAAACCACACAATATTTTTATCATTTATAAATACGCCCGTACCGTATTTATGGTTCTCACATTAACCTTACCCAAGTCAAATATATTAAAGTATGATTAATGAAACATAGATATTTATAAATGATAAAAATATTTTTTAAAGATATATATCTAATAAATATAATAAAATAAATACTTTTCAAAAAAATAAACATAATATAAGAAACAATATCATTTAAAAAAAAGATAGTTATTATAGAATTAATAAAAAAAAAACACAATATAATGTATATAAACATTTTTATACTCATATAGAAAATTAAAATTTTTTTATTAATAATTAGGTTTTTTTTTTGGAACAATATTCTATTCTACTCCTACTACTAAATTACACGTATGCCTGGAAACCAGGACTCTCGAAAAAACCCCAATTAATCCACCCCACAAATGTAAAAAGTGGAACTCAAACCCAGGGGGATCCTCCCAAGGTCAAAGACCTTGCCAATGAGTCACCAACCCCGTTGGCTAATAATAATTAGAATTATGATTGATGATTATAATTAAAATTGATGATTAAGATCATACGTGACAACATAAATATAACACAGTAAATGGAAAAAACAATGTCTATAATTACTCTTAATTTATGATAATATAAAAATTGTTCAGATTACGACTGATCCAAACGATAAAATTATAATATATAAATATATGATATACGCCAAATATGTTAAAGCATGATGAATGAAGCATAAATATTTATATATCATAAAAATATTTTTTACGATATATATCTAATAATATAATTTAATAAATATTCGTAAAAAAACATAATATAATAAACAAATTCAAATGAAAAAAAAATCATTGAATTAATAAATAAAAACATAATATAATATATATGAACATCTTTATAATCATATTGAGAATGAAAAAATAAATATTAATGATTAGTTACATGATTGATGATTAGGATTAAAATATCATGCATGCCAACATAAATGTAGCAAACTAAATAAAAATAAGGGTTAAAGGCATGGGAGTGTAACCAAATATGACCAAAATGTTATGTAATGTACCTATCTACTCAACTTGCTATCTAGTGTAACCAACTTTGTTTTTTGGGTTAAATAATGAAAACAACTGGCTACAAAAGGTTTCTATCAGGTTATATGTAATGTATCTGTATCATCATCATCATCATCATCCTCACTAAAATCGCCGGAAAAATTAAAATCGTAGCAATTTTGTTGTTTTTTCGAATTAAGACTTGAAACTACCACCAATCGACTCAAAAATTGATCCCGCACAAACCCTAGTCAAAAGATGTTGAAAATAAAGTTCACCGGAAAAAATGGTGATTTGCCGGAAAAATTAAAATCGCGATAACTTTGTTGTTTCTTCGAATTAAGACTTGAAACTTCCACCAATTGACTCAAAAACTGATCCCGCACAAACCCAAGCCAAAAGATGTTGAAAACAAAGTTCGCCGGAAAAATTAAAATCGCGATAACTTTGTTGTATATTCGAATTAAGACTTGAAACTATCACCAATCGACTCAAAAATTGATCCCACACAAACCCAAGCCAAAAGATGTTGAAAATAAAGTTCGCCGGAAAAAATGGTGATCAATGGTTACTTGTTTGTTGTTTGATGTTCATGTTGATGATTACGGCTGGAATCTAGAAACAAAGGTTGATTTATTTTTTTTTAATAAAAAAAGAATAAAATTGAAAATGGTAACCTGCAACTTGTTTGTTAACCGGTTGCTTACATTGCATAACCCAAAAAACAAAGTTGGTTACACTAGATAGCAAGTCGAGTAGATGGGTACATTACATGGCCTTTTGGTTATAGTTAGTTACACTCTTATGCCTTTAATGACAACTAATTAAAAATCTAATATGGTAAAAAACTAATAATGGCTCGTAAGAAAAAACATATCATCTCTTAGTTATAGAGATATAAATTCAAATATAATTTATCTTTTAATATAGTATAAGAAATGTACAGTAAATAATACATACATGATGTATTCAAGCTCAACTTAGAACAAAATAATTTATCGTCTAAATATACTCACAGGTTTCTTGTTATTATTAATATTTAATTAGATTAAAGTCATGATAAATAGTCTAATTAGATAAGTCATGCATTAAAGGGGTTAGATGTTATCCAAATCTATAAAAAAAAATTAATAAATTCTTATACGTATATGTATAAAATATACAACATAATGAATATCTATTACTCCTATTAATATTAAATTTATTAAAAAATACTTAATTAATTGATATTAAACTTAAAATAATCGAAAATTATAATAATTTGACAACTAAGCTAAAATCCTATGTGTCATTTAAAAAAAGATGCCACGTAAGATATTGATAAGCTTTTATGAATTAAGTGTATGAACATCTAATATTGATAATATCATAAACCTCGTGTCCAGTGTTGGACACGGGTCTAAAATATAGTATATACTATAAGACAGTTGAACTAATAGCTTATTAACCAATCAAATCGCTCAATTTCATCAAATTGACTTTTGTTTATGTCATTATTTAGATTAACTATAAATTAAAAATACTTATAATCATTATCCAAATATATTATTATATTAGTGTTTATATAAATTTGTAGAAAAAGTCTCATTAATTTACATTTTTTTGTTTTCAATCAACAATTTACACTTTTTAACCCTAGATACTTAATTTATATTTATTTTTAGCTATCAACTCGAAAAAATTTTTATATACCGTTGACCTAATTACTTATTAACCAATCAACTCACTCAATTTCATCAAATTGACAAGCGTTAATGTCATCATTTAGATTAAATATGAATTAAAAAATACTAATAATCATTATCCAAATATATTATTATATTAGTATTTATATTAATTTGTAAAAAATTTTCATTAATTTACACATTTTTTCCATCAATAATTTATATTCTTTTAACCCTGAATATTTAATGTATATTTATTTTTAACCATCAACTTGAGAGAACTTTTTATATTTACAACCATTTAATTAATTAAAATAATTTCAACCTATGAAACATTGTCTACAAAAAATTATTTCAAAACCTAATGACTTATTAACCAAATCAATATTAACTTCATTCAAGATTCATTATATATCTCTCAATCAAAAAGGTACAAAGTTTTCTCCTTTTTTATATTCTAGATTTGCGTATTAATGTTTAAAGTTACAATTGTCACTCAAATCAAGAGGCTTAATTGTTAACAAAAAATATGAAAACAATCCTAATTGTTATCTAATTATCATAAGACGGGTGATTGAAAATAAACTATTCGTGTTATGGGCCCGTATTATGATCAAAGACATATGCTTGAATATCAAGTGCAGGATCACAAGTATGTTTATATTTTAATTATTAATAATCTTTCATAATAATGTCACATTATGAGTACAACTTGTTTCAAAAAAATTTATAATAGAGAAATTATTGTAGCATGTGCCTTGTGAAATGACCACAAATAATTCCATCAATATGTCTCAGCTAATAATGACAGTGACGAACCTGTGATTATTGTATTACAACTTGCAAAGTATAACATTTGGAACCGTATATATTCAACATTATAATCTTTTATGACTTGAATGTTTAAAGATCTAATATTGCTAATATCGTAAACCCCGTGTCCATTGTTGGACACTATAAGCTAAGATAATTTTGGTAATTAAAATTCAATAAACACACTACTTTCTCATCATTTGTAACCTGTAAATCTTTAAACAAAAATACAACGCGTTAATGACCAGTATAAAGTATATAACCACTATAATAAATTGTCAGATATTAACGGTACAAAATCTTTATCCTCGCATTATTTTAAATTTATCCGGTTGGATGATAAAATAAGGAAAAATTACGTATATGGTCAATTTTGAAGGTGTATATCCAATTTTAGACACATACAAAAAATTTATCATTTTAGTCATAAAATCCTTACTACCTAACATCTTTAGTAAAAAATAAAACTAACCAACCAAAATATGACAAATGTCATTACATGAGCTTCACAATATTATATTAGTTTTTACTTCATCTTTTGTTAGTACAAATATATATTTAGTGTAATCTACTTTTTTCATGTATTTATTATAATTTATTAGTATTTTCTAGACAAATGGTGGATTAATCGGTTAATATTTGTTAATATCCTATTTTTATATACATTTATTTTCACTTGTTTGTAAAAAAAATTTCGTTTATTTTAGCTTCATGTTCATTTCTACAAAATATATTTTTAAAAATAAGTTATTCCAAAAAAATAAATAGGTCTTTATTATATGTAGTAATACAAGAAAATGTTTGAAAAGTTTAAAATGAAGTTATAAGTTTTTAGTTTTTTTAAAACTAATCGTAAAATATTTGAAATAAAACTTAGATTTTGAATTCATTATAAACATCTTTTTGTATCATCACAAACAAAAGATACCTTTATTCCTTTTTTTTTTTGAATAAGTCAATTTTGGAATTTATTTTTTGGTAAAAACTAAAACGGAATAAATGAGAGTGTTTTATAGATAAATGAAATATACATATAAAAATGATACTTAGAAATACTAGCTTTTCTTTGTTTTTGTTTTTTTTTTTGAACGGCAAATTTGGCTCAGCGGCTTGCCTCTTCAAATACCCAATTCCAATTCCAAAGGAAACCCATTATGAGAAAACCCTTGTCTCTAGAGGTGTTCGTGGTCCGGTTTGGTCCGACTTTGACTAAATTTCAAACCAAACCGACATATCCGGTTTCAACATATCTCAAACCAAATTAGACCAAGTATCTTGTCTAACCGGACCAAACCAAACCATAAAAGCCGGTACGGTTTGGTCGGTTCTACGGTTTTGAGTTATTTTTTCTTTCTTTTTATCTCCATATAATTATATGTATATTCCATAAAACTTTTTTCGTTTATCACATAAGTATAATCTCAATACTAATAAAACCATTGAAAAAGTTGCAAATAGACCGTGCTTTATACTTACAACATCATTTTGCATCTTTTAATGGAAAAATTAAGAAGCAATGAAGATAAAAAAAAATAAAACGATATAGTAGAATTAGACCAACATGAAAGTAAAAATAAGTATACTGTATAAATAAATAGATGCTTATTAACACATCTTGTTTATCTTAATATCTAAGTAGATATTTACAAAATATGTGAACAAAAATATCTCATAATCTATTGCACATGTTATTTGTAAATGTTAAATATCTCCGGTAACTTCGAGAAATATATGAAATCTTATATATATATATACATACTTTTTGGTCCGGTCCGATTTTGACGGTTTGTTTTTTTCTCAAACTGTGACCGGATCAAGGATCCCGATTTTCTAAAACTTAAACCGCCGAACCAAATTTTAGCAACTCAATCCGACCAAACCAATCTAAGTGCGCCGGTTTGGTCCGGTTTTAACGGTTTGATGAACACCCCTACTTGTCTCCATTCCTGAGAGCATTTTGCTCACACTAGGATTTGAACCAAAGACCTCCTAGTTTCAGGCTCTACCATATACCAATTCATCTATTATAAACTTGTTTGCGTATGTGAGCTATTCGATCGGATGCAATTATTTATAGTAAAAAAGTGTACATAAAGGTTAGAACTTTTATAAAAAAGAAAAAAGAAAGTAAAAAGGAATTATGAAACCAACAAAATAGATGAAAACATTGTAAAAAGTATATATATAAAAAGGAACTTTTAAAAAAAAATGTAGATTTTTGAATGGGAGAAAATGACAAAAACTAGTATATATATGAGTTCAACAAAAATACTTGTTATTATGTAATTGGTTATTGGCATTTCTTACTAATATAGTAGGTAGTAAGAATTTTTTGACCATGGTGATAAATTTTTTTTTTAAGTGTCCATATTTGAATATAGCCCTTAATTTGACCATTATAGTAATATTCTCATAAAATAACCTCCTTATGTAACTATGGGAGTTATAGACCATTTTAACATATTTTTCAAATACTACTTTTAATGTTATGATTATATGTCAATCGTAATCTATTAATTCATTTTTTGCTAATTTTTAATATGTAGTTAGAAAGATTTCATTATAATATATCTCTCATTTTTCGTAATCAAGTGATTGATCGATTAAGAAATGAATATACGATAAGTGAGTATCAATGGAAGGAACATTATCATGAAATTTGTACGGCAAAAAACAGTGATAAGTGACGAATTCATTTGGACTAGAGTACGAAAGTCATGAACCAATGGTTGAGTGGATATGCACTACAGCCAAAATAGAGCTGTCTGTCGATATGTTCTTGAACGGCCAACAAAGAGCCACGTAAGTGTTTGGTGATATGTCCTTTCTGACTAATGTTTAATGAATTTGTCCATAGACAAATGGATGTAACATTCGTACAAGTTTCTCATAGCTAATTTTAGATGTTACCTTTACACGAAACGCTTTCCAAAAATGAGTTGAAATACGTGACAGGTTCATAAATCCTCAATACAGTAAGTGCAAATTAAGAATAGTATGTCTAGATTAGTAGATACTTACATTGAATGAAAAACTAATCGATATAAATTCTGCCAAAATGTGATATTGACAAAGAAACTCCTATTTCATGCTTCTTAATTTGGTTCAAAATGATATGCATGTCTTTTGGATACCACTTCATATGAAGTCGGGAATGGATTCGAATCACTCTAGTAAAGTCCTTGATGGTAATCCCACAAGCGTGGAGGATTTATATATACCATTTGATCCGGCCAAAGACCAATGGTCTTGTTAGGTACATTTAACTACAAAAATGATACAAATGACATACTATACAATGTTCAATTGTATAAAATATATTATTTATTGTGTATAACTAAATTGACAACATATATATGATCAAAAGCATAAGTTAGATTAATGGTTATTACTACGAATTAAGTTGAAATTAAAAACAGTGCATATTCTTAGAAAAATGTATATGGTCGAACACATTAATCTAAAACTCTGATATGTTTTCAAGCAACAAAAGCTATTATTCATGTCATATAGTGTGTTATAGATTCAAATCCAATAGGCTAACAATATCAACTTTACTTTTTGTAATTTAGTAGTAAGTGTGGTCATAGTTTTCTCATATTATTTTGTTAATCTAAGTTAGGCCGTCTAAAAGAAATTATAATTTTTTTAATTAGATGTTGTATATTTGTCCTGCACACAAAAGGAAATGAGTTTTACTATAGAAATAATAATATGTACTTAACATAATTACAGTGATAAGTATACATAATTATTAGAATATCAAAATGATAAGCGCATCACATCGATAAGACTCTCACATGGAATAACAAGCCGTATTAAAGTGTAGCTGGCATTTGACAACAGCTTATTAGGCTATTCAACGGACAGCAAATTGGCACGTATGCATCGTGTCACACTTACACTTTACCACCTTGAGGTTTTAGAGCATTCAAATCGGCCTCCAGAAGTTCCAGCAATAAATCCATATTCATTTGATACCAGTATACCACATGATCCTATAGCAAAACATATTGAAATTTGAAAAGCGTTTTGAATCAGCTGTCCAGCAGATTTCCATTGACCATGGTATATTGGTATGTATTATCCTTTGAATTTAATAAAATAAGATAAAATAAGGTATGAAACTCATAATTACAAACTATATTAGTCTTAAAGAGTTACATTTAAAATCAACGGTTAGATTATACAAATGTTTTCTTTAATTCAAATTGGTAAATATCATATTTATTTTAGTTTTGAGAAATTCTTAAAACTGAACCTTGTTTGCGTATATTCGACCCAGCAGATTACACTATGGTTCTTTTGATGAGACCATAGACTTATATATTGCTTCGAAAGGTTGTTAAAGAGTAATCATAGCACATTAATTAGACTAGTTTTATAATATCAAGTTTTCTTCGCAAGATACTTCTAAATAAAACCTTAATTATTTTACCACATTTATGTCAATCACTTCTTGTATGGTTATAATACTCAACACATGATGCATGCTACCTTAATATAATTAGTTTGAAATGGACAATGTTGGCCTTACGAAAACGGTGAAGATAATTTGTCAGAAATATGGATAGCCATTCGAGTCATCATATATTCATTTATAGTAAAATATATTAGTTGTTCATATTTGTCAATGCCCACATAATAAGATGAACTCGTGACCATTTCAATTGAATCAACACATTCAAATCAAACAAATACATAACTAGTGACAGCTAAAATAAGTTATATCTAGGTTTTAAAGTTGATTATTCCTTATCTATTTTTCAATCGTTAATTTCTTAACCAACCATTTTAAAAAAAGAATTTTTCTATCATGTAAACATATCAATACAATTATATTAGCTTAATGTATACATATCCAGTTGATCTATCATGTTGAAAAAGATGTGATTGATAAAATCAAAATACAATATAATAACATATTTTTTTCCATTCTAAAAAACAAATATATATATATAAACATATTCTTTTTTTTTCTTGAATATTATTAGAAAATTGATAGTATATCAAAATTGATTAGTTGGTTGAGTTAGGGGTTAGATTGAGGGCTTTTGGAGTTTTTTTTTCTCTCGAATATTTACTCAATGTTAAGGGTAATCAGGTCATATTCAATAGAACCGAGTATCTATTCAAAAGAGATGAGTACCCTAATTTCAAATTATGTCCTCGTATTTGAATGGTGAAAGACAAAATTTATTCAATAGTTACCATTCTCAAAAAATATCAACACATCCAAATGTCAACTATTCAAAAACAATATACTATATTTCAGCTAGACTAGATTTCAACTAGCAATATTAATACACATTGTCGCATTTAGATATAGAAACATCCTCAATCCATGTGCAACTACTTATGGGGATTTTATGCTAAACCTAAATAACCAAAGGGGCCAAAACGAAACTCACCAACGGTGGAAATTGAAAACGTGAGACACCAAACCGCGGAGAAGCGCGTGGACTTATTCTGCCACATCAGATTTATATATTTTTATCGTTTTGCAAACCGCACGTTTTTTAACCCATGCGTCAGAGCTGACAAAGAAAACAAATATATCTCACCAACCAAATTTCCAGATATTTTTCTATAAATCTTTCTTCAATTCATTCTCTTTTTCCTTCATTTTATCAAGGCTTGCTTGAAGATACCGAAAAATTACTTAGAATCCAATCCGCCAATTGTTACAAGTTATTGACTGCTTGGTGGTCGTGTCATCGTTCATCTATTATTCGTAAACCACCTTGTAACAATCGGCGGATTAATTATTATATAGGTTAGACATTATATATACAAAGAGGTTTTTAAATAATTCGAAAATGATTTGTTAAATCAATTTCTCAAGACATATCATTTTTCGCCATTATTCTCCGGCCAATATATTTACCTAAGGTATAGTAGTACATGTGCATATACATAATATATCTATCTGTACATATGCAATAATTTGATGATTTTGAATTATTTAAATTATATGTTATGGTTCCATATTGAAACTAATTAATATAAGGGGTTTTATTATTATCTTGGCAGAGTGAGTTGAATTAAAGTTTGGATCGATCGATCAGATATTAAAGAAATTAAATCGAATATCTTATGGGAAGTTTTTGTGAAGAGAATGAAATGATGGTCAAAAAAGATGTTCCAGTGCCACCGCCTTTGCCTATGATGACCATGGCTCCAAAGGCGGTATTTAGACGCCGAAGGTGTTGTTGTGTGTCTGATCCCACGACACAATCGTGGGATCGTTTGTTCGATGATGCTTATCGAGCCGATGTTTCGGTTCAAACAAGCAGTGATGATATTATCTATGCACATTCTAACATTCTTGTAAGTACTACAATTATATTGTTACCTTTTTTTTTATTTTAAGTTTTTGATTGAACTCGTGTTTCGTTTCATTTTTGAATATAATGGTTAATTAATAATTATAATCAGTTAGACAAATCTTTAATGTATACAATGTTTGTATTTTTGGATAATATATAGGGGTTAGCTTCTCCTGTTTTCAGAAACATGTTTAGAAGACAGAGTAGAAACAGACGGGGATTATTTATCGTTCCTATTCGAGGCGTTCCAGCTGAGGCTGTTCGTGTATTTATCCGATATTTGTACTCTTCATGGTACCAACTTATTTCATACACAAACTATTGATTAAATCTCAATTCAGTCATTTGGTTCATTTGTTTGATTGGAAATTGGGAATATAAAGAATGAAGATGAAATTAATATTGGTTTTTGTTTGTTGTAGTTATGAAGAGGATCAAATGGGACAACATGTGTTGTCTTTGTTGGTTCTTTCTCATTCTTATGTTGTACCACGATTGAAAAGAGAGTGTGAAGATCAACTCGAACATAAATACTTGAATGTGGACAACGCTATCGATGTTTTTCAGCTTGCGTTGCTATGTGATGCCCCACGACTTAGTATTATTTGTCATCGGCTAATTTTAAACAACCTCAAGGCAGTATCATTGTCTGACGGATGGAAGGCCATGAAAGAGAGCCATCCGATTCTTGAAAAGGAACTTCTTTCTACTGTTGCCGATGAATCCAATGTAAGCATCCAAATTCACAAAACTGTTTGTTATTGTCATTTTCTTTTAGAAAAACAGAATTATATAAGTTTGTTATAATTGAATGACCCGAAACCTATAGGCGTATCTTTGGGATATTAGCAAGATGATATGATAAAAATGTTGTATAGTAGTCGTTATTTATAGGTAATTAACATGTTAAGAACGGATTTTGCAGAGACAAAAGGAGAAGGTAAAGAAGGCAGAGGAGCGTAAAATCTATCTACAATTGTATGAGGCTATGGAAGCACTTGTTCATATATGTAGAGATGGTTGTAGGACAATAGGACCACACGACAAGGTCTTGAATGAGCTTCAAGATCCTTGCAGCTACGACGCTTGCAAAGGGTTAGAATCACTCATTCGCCATTTTGCTGGATGCAAGTTAAGAGTCCCTGGTGGTTGTGTTCATTGCAAGCGAATGTGGCAACTCTTGGAGTTACACTCGCGACTCTGTGTGGACTCAAGCGTTTGTAGGGTTCCTTTATGCAAGTACGGTTCAATGTCTTTTCATCCTTCGATACCTCGTTGTAATTGTACCATACAATTAACACTAAATATACCAGAAAACTCCCTCATGATCAAGATTACATGTGTAACAAGACCAAAGGATCTTTGGCCCAATGGCATTTGTGGCGGCCCAATAATCAACAATTTAAGGGCCGGTTGGAGCCCATAATAGACAAATATGTGAATAAAATTGTGGTGATGTGAAAAACATAAAATTAAATTAACAAATGTCACACTTGGCCATGTGACAAACTTATCACACTCACATGAGGGAACCTGTTATATGTGATGATTGATGATGCAGCTTCCACAAACATAAACATTGTTCAGATGAACTAAGTTACTGATTTTAAGATATTTTTGTTATATATAACAGGAACTTTAAAGATAAAACTAGGAGACAAAAGAAGAAGGATGACATAATGTGGAGAATATTGGTGAGAAAGATCTTGAGAACAAAGAGTGTAACTGGTGCTCCATATTTTTCTTTGGCAGCGTCGTCCTAATAGCTAAATGCTAGTGCTGGTTGTAGAGAGTACGTAGCCATAGTTTTTACACGGTATCGACAAAAATCAACCTCGTTGTATTGTAATTATAATCGATCATGATCATAGCTAGAACAATGATATTTGATTATTTGTTCTTTGCTTGTGAGTTGTGATGTACTCTATTAGTTTCATGTCTGTGTAAAGACAGATTATAGTTAATGATTATAATACAAATGTTTCAACCACAATAGAGCTAGAGTTGTTCTCGGTTAAATGATTAAGTTTATCAAATTGGGTATCTTTGGTGTTTTGCAGTATATCTAGACATCTAGATGATATTGTTTTTTTTTTTTTAAGAAGGTTAGTTTTAGAATTTATGCTATTTTAATTAATGGTGTATAACCTTAATTCAAGTCTGAACAAAATAACTTCAAGTTATAGAATGCAAGAGATTGCAAAACTAGAAATAATGGATGAGAAAAATAATATAACTGATACAAACACATACTTGGGGGTACTTTGGCCTAGCTTATTCTACAAACTTTTCAGCATATTGTGTTAGATAAAGGCATAAAGCTAATAAGCACTTAAATGTGTTTGGAATGACTTTTTAACAAGTCGTGATCCATACAATATTTTTTTAACTAAAAATAACAAAATGTGCTTCATAGTGTTGTACAACATACTAACACACATTTAATGGTATATGATAAAAAAAAAAAAATTTTGTATAAGAATTATCACCCTTTTAAGTAGTCTTTAAACATTTTTTAGGAGAAAAAAACTATTAACAAGTTACAGCTTAAATTTTAAATCAAATTTTAACTATTTCAAAAAGCATAGGCTCCTTGCTTAAAAAGCTAGACGAAACATCCCGTTAGACCATCTTTACCCACTACATCAAAACTCGGTGTATTGGAGAAACGTCAACAATACACTAACTCATCACACTGAACCACTTTTACTGTTATTCCTTACATTAAAAACTTATATAGTCAATATTATCATTATCAATATATTAAAATCAAAATTACATTAAATTAAATAAACACATTAAAATACTTTAAAACATTTGTAACTTTAAAAAATAACATAATACTTGATGCCTTAAAATGAAAATAAAGTTTAATATAGAATTAACAACTCATTACTCCAGGGGGTAAATTGATTAATACTTGTTTTGTAGTCAATTGTCTTCCTACCAAGATAAAGTATGATGAATATGATTCAAAATATCAGTCGGGATACGTCTACATTTAAAATCCCGACTGATATATGTAAACGAACTGAACAGTTCATGAACAATCCATGAACCGCTCGGCGGGGAGTTCGTTCGTGTTCGTTTAGTTAAATGAACGAACATGAACAAAACTCTCGTTCGTTTATTTTTGTTCATGAACGTTCGATAATCTGTTTGTGAACGTTCTTTCGTTTATGTTCGTGAACAATAGTTCATTTATATTCGTGAACATTTGTTTGTTTACATATATTCAATTTAGGGCTGTAAACGAACCGAACGAACACGAACGGGACCTTGTTCATGTTCGTTCGTTTAACTTAACGAACGGTTCACGAACAGATAAACGAACAAAATGACTTGTTCATGTTCGTTCGTCTGTGTTCATTAACGACTACAAACGAACGAACACTAGTGAACGAACACAAACGAACGAAATATTTACAAATTAAGAATTTTTATTTAAACTTTTTCTTAAATAGTTAGATATTAATAAATAATATACATTTATATAAAGCAAATATTTATATTTGTAAATGAACATAACGAACAAATGTTCACGAACGACTATTCATGAACATAAATGAACGAACATTCACGAACAAATTATCGAATGTTCATGAACGTAAATGAACGAACGAGAGCTTTGTTCATGTTCGTTCATTTAACTAAACGAACGAACACGAACGAACTTCTTGCCGAACAGTTCATGAACTGTTCGTGAACTTTTTAGTTCGTTTACAACCCTAATATTAATACCTAATTAACTATACTTCAAGAAATAGTTTAAAAATAAAAATTTCTTTTATATCATATGTAATATATATACATATAGAGAAATTATCACAAATCGTCCCGGTGGTTTGCTCGATTCGTATTTTCGTCCCTGAACTTTTTTTTTATCACTAAGTGTCCTTGGGCTTTTCCGTTTCATTGTCAGACGTCCCTTCTACTAACGACCGTCTCTTTTTAGCCGTTAAGCCCCACACGTGCTTGCCACGTGAGGGTAAAATCGTCCAGCTACATTAAAAACAAACCACATGGGACTATTTTTGATAATTTCTAAAAAAAAAAACTAATCTTTATATATGATGTAGTATATGTATGATTATAAAAGAAAATCAGAAAAAGAAAAAGACCTTCAACAACTTTATTTTTCATTTTTTTACTTTGATTTCAATCCCGATTTGTTGTCAAATCAATCCAAAAGTCAGCAGGTTTTAATCGCTGTGAAATTCTGATCATATTCATACTTTCACTTTTCTGATTGCTCAAGTTTTGGTGACTTTAGACGACAGTTCAATATACGGCGAAAGTCATTTTTTCTGGTAAGGTTCTGTTGTAGTCAAATACTACCCTCACGTGGCAAGCACGTGAGGGGCTTAACGGCTCAAAATAGACGGCCGTTTGTCGCAGGGACGTCTGACAATGAAATGGAAAAGCACAGGGACACTTAGTGATAAATAAAAAGTCCAGGGATGAAAATGCTAATCGAGCAAACCACAAGGACCATTTGTGATAATTTCTCAAACATATATTACTAATATCTAGATATATGTATTTTAAGAGAAATTTTAGATAAAAATACTTATTTTATAAATATTTCATTCGTTTGTGTTCGTTCATTAGTGTTCGTTTGATTGTGTTCGTGAACATTTGTTCATGAACACAAACGAACGAGCATGAACAAGCCACCATGTTCGTTTATCCGTTCGTGAACCGTTCGTTAAGTTAAACGAACATGAACATGGCCCCGTTTGTGTTCGTTCGGTTCGTTTACCGCCTTACCGCCAGACAGCGTTGCAGGGTTGCTAGCTTGAGAGGAAAATTTTCTATATGGAACTAAGGGGTTCCTAGGCATTTACCTTTTTGTAAAACTAATATTCCCTGATTTGGTGACACTAACAACTATTCAAAGCGAAATGTGCATGAGATTTTGTACCAAATATGCAAATGGAGATACATGTATTTAGACCATTATTAGACTTGATTCACTCACTTCTTCTCACTGTTGCTTTCAAGTTCCCTCCTCAGCTCCAACGACAAGTCATCATTAACATCACCATCATCCTAAACATCTTCCCATTGTTGAATTACTTCCTTCCCATCTTCCTACGTAACCCACTCTCCATCATCAACACCGTCAACAAACACATGACCGTATAACGTATCAAACTGGATTTCACAAAGCTCTTTCATGATTATCGACTGTAATTTGAAGTACAAAGAACTGATAATACTCCGGGTGGTACGCCATCACATAGTTTTATTTAATCGTCAAGAAATGATGTAGTTATATATATATATATATATACACCAAATTTTTGTGAAATGAGCTAACTCTGTATAGAATAGTTGGCCAGCAATCCCCTACAAAGCCGGGCCCCATTATGTTTACCCTTGCCCATATGTGGGACGCAGTTTCGAATCCGACTGCAAGCGTGTTATCTGATATTCTTCCAAGAGTATTGCTCATTGTGGTGGTATTTGGTGGAGGGGTCTAATTGGGGCATGTGCATGTCGGTACCCAATGTTCTCATACATGGTGAGCTATCCTCAAATGCTTTTCTAAGTTCTGAATTTTCGGTTTGGAACAACATTGATTGTTTAAAGGACTATTATTATGCCAATGCTTTTTATAAGTATGCATTATAAAAATTACAAAAACTTCGGAATGACGAGGGTCATAAACAACTAAACAGGTCATGAACATTTTAATTTTGTTTAATCGGATTATAACCCAAAGATCAACTTCCCTTTGAAAAGCAGAAAATAAAACTAAATCAATTAGTAATATCAGTAATTACCCATATAATCGATTAGAAGAGTAGTTTACGTTTAACCTGACTAGCGTTGTACCCGCGTGATGCAGCGGGGAATAAGAAAAAAACGTCGGTGGTTTGATGGTGGTTTGTGGGGCGGCGGCAATGAAAAAGAAAAAAAAATAAGCCGGCGGCGGTGGATGGTGGTTTGATGGTGGTTTTTGTGGTGGTGGTGGATGGTGTTTTTGGGGGGATAGCGTACATAGAAGGTGTATTGCGGCGGTGGATGGTGGTATTTGGGGCGTTGGTGGATGGTGTTTATGGGGGGAGAAAATCAGAGAAGGGGGGAGGGAGAGAAAATCGGAAATCGGATGAACGTATGTGTGTGTAATGAGCGTGATGGAGAAAAAATAGGGTAGTGTAAATTAGGAGGACATAATAGACATTTTAAAGGTAGATGTGTTAAAAGAGGGGTGAGGTAGTTTGCTTATTAAGGGAGTATAGATTAAGTTTTGCGTGTCATAAGAGAGAGGAAAGTTTGAAGAGTAAGTTTTGGTACTTTTTTTTTAAATAAGGTTAGCTTTATATTCTATATATGTGTTTTTTTAATAAGGTTAGAATTTGAAATTTCTAAAATATAACCCTAATATAAGTCTGGACAAAACAACTTCAAGTTTTCTATAAAATAAAGAGATTGAAAAAGTATAGATATAGATAGAGATGTGCACGGGTTGAGGCTCAACCTCACCCAGGTCAAACCAACATGACCCGTGACCCGAAATTATATTAAAAATGAATCGTGACCAATCCCGTTTGGATTGTTATATATAATAATAATAATAATAATAATAATAATAATAATAATAATAATAACAATAATTGAACACTATTGTTTACTCTTGCCCAAATATGGGGCTTTTCTCACGGCCAACTCACGACACCACCACTTATTCTTTGTGAATTGTGAAGCTCATGTACATGCCAAGTCCATCTCATTTGCTTTGTTATCTGACCAACATCAAATTTCGAAAGGAGAATATTTACTTCCACTTGAGCTTGGTTTTCGTCTAGCTTGTAAACTAAAATGAAACTTGGATCTTCTATTAACTTCCACCACATTGACCTATAAGCATAATTTATCATAAAAGAAAGGATATCATGAAATATAAATATGTATAAAATAGATTATATTAATAAGACTTTTGAAAATACTTTTAATGCGCCTATCCGCAATTATATTAATATGATGCACAATTTTTAAAAATAAACGTTTTGGCATACGATACTTATCTGCGAAAAACGCTTCATCGAATTTCAGTTCACCGGAAAAGTATTCATGATGCAATCTTTTTGCAAGCCGAACGTTTACATACACAACTTTACGTTTTGACCTTGTCGTAGAACATCTACATCGGCCTCAATCGCATCCGCAAACACTTTGAAGGTACTATAGTTTGACCATTCAAATGGTTTATCTAATAACACCGAATAACCTATCCATTTTGCCATTTGTGAGATTGAGTTTGTTTGATGTTTAAAACTAAAAATGGATGTTTTTATGTGTGTGTGTGTGTGAATTTTAAATGGAAAAGGGAGTATTAAAAATAAAATCAAACTAGCGGTTGGAGGGGGTTTAGGCCTCCAACGGTCATCACCACTCACCCTTAACGCATGGCTTTAAATCACTCAATTCCAAATGGAAAAGGGAGTATTAAAAATAAAATCAAACTAGCGGTTGGAAGAGGGTTAAGCCTCCAACAGTCATCACCACTCACCCTTGACGCATGGCTTTAAATCACTCAATTCCATGCCACCATGCGTGCTTATTCATCAGTGGCAGTGTAGCTGTATGCCGCTGCATCAACTACTCGCCCACCACTCACACGATGCCAACCCCCTAAATATAATTTTTTTCATGTATTTTCATAGTTGAGAATATAACATCTTTTAAAAAGAAAAAAAATCTCAAAAATAAGTTATTTTTTGTATGTTTTATATGGTTGGAAAAGTTTATTTGTTTATTTTACGACATGTTTAGTATTCTTTTAGATAAAAAACTTTGACCAATGAGATGACGTTATTTAAGATTTGATATTCTTAAAGAAAAAAGGGAGCGAATGTTTGTTTATGATTTTTTTAAACTTTTTTTTTTCCACTTTATTCCTTCTTTTTTAATTGAGTCAATCCATTAAATTTTTTTTTTTATTTTAATTTTTAACCCGAGTTAGTGAGCTATACATATAAAGGTTGGTACGGGCTTCGCTCTTATGGATACTAATAAGGGTAAAATGGTGGAAATGATAAGTCATAGAGAGTGATAGGTATAGTAGGATCGGTGATAGGATGATCTACCTAACGGACTCCGTCCTTAGCGATTGTGGCTTCGCCATATAGTGAGAGGCTTGTCTATAATCTAAAGGTTATGCCCTTTGAATAAAATATGATATTTTTATAAAATTTTATTTTTTTAAAATTAGTTAATTAAAGAGAGGATGAAAAAAGTGAAAAAAAAATTAAAAAAATAAAAAACAAATATTATCTTCTTCTTACCTTAAGTTATCTTTTCATTTGATCTTTATCAATTTAAAATATAAGTTATATAAAAAACAGAGTAAATTGCATTTTTGGTTCGTGTGTTATCACCCAACTTGCAGGTACAGTCCAAATTCACTTATTATTGCACCGTGATCCAATTTTTAGTTTTTGGTTGCAATCTCAGTCCAAAAACTGATGGTCGTCTATTTTTCATCGTTAGTTTGATCATGTGAAACCATGCAATGGGCTAATGTGTCTTTTTCATACGAACATGGACCATTCATGCAATTAACTCATTTTTTATTTATAATTTTTTTTTTATTCATCGTCATCTTCTTCCAATATTATTTTTTCATCAACTCATCCAAAATATAATTATAAATACATTTTTGTCTTTCTTCTTCTCCAAACACAATCTTCCTTAAACCGATACACATACATGATACATATATCATCATCATCACTCATATCTATATATATCTAGTTTATATTTATACATAGATCTATATACTCTTCGCATAAAATCCTATTTCATCTGCCAATATATAGATCTGAAATTGTCACACATACATACTTATAAAAAATTCATCTAAATATCATTTTGTTTTCTAAAATCCATGGAAACAGATTTACTTTCAAAACCACTAGAAAGTTATTAACCATCATTTCTCTATTTGTGTCTCCATTACCGGCGATTCAACTCCCGGCACTGACGATTAAACCAAATTACAAGTCTTTACCTTAATCTTCATCTTTTTCCGATGATTCGACAAACCCATAACTTCCGGCTACTTCTCCACCAACAATGACATCGACACTAATTATGTTTTATATTAATTTTTCAATTTCAATATATGTAGGTAGACAAATAAGATATAGAATAAGGTGATGTGTTTGACTAATTAATATGTGTGGATTTAATTACAGGTTTATGCTAACAGATGTTAAGGGGTTAAAGACACTTGTTTAAGTTCAAGAGTGGAAATATCGATCTTGGCTGTGAATTTGTTTTTATGATGAATAATTGAATATGAAATATCCAAGTGTTATTGTTGAGGGAAAAACATATATAATTGAAAGAAGAAGATGATGAATAAAGAAAAATTAAAATAAACAAGATTGAGTTAATTGCAAGTATGGTCATGTTCGTGTGAAAAAGACACATTAGCCCATCGCATGGTTTCACATGATCAAACTAACGGTGAAATATAGACGACCATCAATTTTTGGACTGAGAATGCAACCAAAAACTGAAAACTGGATCACGATGCAATGATAAGTGAATTTGGACTGTACCTGCAAGTTGGGTGATAACACAGAGACCAAAAATGCAATTTAATCGAAAAAATATTAAATATTTGACATTTCTAATCTCTATCTTTGTTCCCTTATAAAGTAAAAGGTCCCTTTTTACTTTTAGTAAATTCTGTCTTTAAATTACTATAATTGCCCTTGACATTTTATATTAAAATTTTCAATATCTCCTTTATATCAACCTGCACCACTTGCCACCACCACCATTATCAATAATACAATCACCGACACCACTAAACCGCCGTTCCCGTCACCGCCGCCGCATTACGCGGATACCATGTTCGTTTTAACTAATATGTATAATTTTTATAAAAAAAAATTATAAAAATTATTATTTTTATTACTAAACATATGTACACCAGTTCGATACATGTATCATTTAACAAAGTATCCAATACCATAACCAAATACACATACCAATTTTGTACCCAATCTCACGAGAAAATGGTCTTGTAAAAATCACCGTCCATTTAACCTGTTCTCAACAAGTACTGCTTTCTCCAACGTTCACCTTTCGTACTGCTACAATTTTCCAAAAAAACTTTTTTCGGTACTACAACTCTTAAGCACACTTTACAACTATCCATCTTTTCTTCACAAACCTCACACAAGATTCAAAAAAGCACAATACCTTCCTCTCCACTCCAATAAACCCAAATTCCCCTAGCCATAAAATAAAAACAATCTCACTACTCTCATTTCTTTCACCTCAATTCCATCACCAAAAATGTTCAAAATGGCATTCCTGTTATTTGCCTATCTTTTTCTCCTCTGTACTTCTGGTAAGTACATAAAAACATGTTAGTCCTCTGTTTTTACTCTGTTTTTTTTTTTATATATAACTAATTTTGTCCCTTTATTTTTTTTTTTCAGTTTCAGGTCAGGAATCATTACAACTTGTGACTTTTCATGAAGATTTATCATACATGAATTCTCGTATTCAAACAATGGGTGTGTCAGTGAATCAAGAAAAGCTTAATGAGGTTTCAAACAACATTTTAATGGCAGAAAATTGGCTAAAACAACATGTTTTATCTTACTATCCTTCAACTAATATAGGTCACATTGTTATATCTAACATTCTTCTTTGCAAAGATGAGAATTTTATGAATCAAGAAAAGATTGTTGGGATAACTTTGGATTCTATGAAGAATATCTATTATTGTCTTACTAGATGGGGTTTAGAGAAAAAAATTAAAGTCTCGGTTACTTTATCTCTAAAATGTGTACACAAATCATATCTTAAAAGTATTTTAAACTTCTTGGATGAGATAAATTCAACTTATACTATAGACCCACCTCAATTTACTGATCAACTTGTGAACTTGATGATTTCTGAGCTGAAATTAGTGAAAAAGTTGGGTAATTTTCGGCCCGAAAAGGTGAACTTTATCTCCCCTGTTTTGAAACAATCAAAGCCCACATCAAGAAAGCTTTCATTCATTGATGATTTATGGTCAAATCCATCTCCACCAGAAAATGTTGTTGAATTTTCACCGGCGCCGGAAATTCAGCCTCCGGCGAGTAGTCCATCTCCACCTTACGGGTTTAGTTTACCTCCATGTAACCCTTACCCTCACCCTTACCACGCTGTGCCCCCAGTGGTGAGTAATGGTAACAGGCCGATGGTGGCACCGCCACTTGCGGTTGGTAACCGTGGTGGGTCAGTGGCGGCGCCGCCACTTGTGGTTGGTAACCGTGGCGGGTCAGTGGCGGCGCCACCACATTTGGGAGGTGAAATGCTGTGGTGTGTGGCTAAGCCTAGTGTGCCATCAGAGAAGCTGCAAGAGGCGATGGATTACGCGTGTGGTGCTGGTGGGGCGGATTGTGGGCCAATAAGCCCAAATGGGAGCTGCTATATGCCGGATTCGGTTGTTGCTCATGCTTCATATGCTTTCAATAGTTACTGGCAGAAGAACAAGAAGAATGGTGGTGTTTGTGGCTTTGAAGGGACTGCTATGCTCATTGCTTCTGATCCAAGTCAGTATTCTTTCCATTACTTATTCAATAAAAGTTAAAGTAACTCCTAATGTCATTTTTTACGAGTTTTGGGTCTTAAAACTGTTGTCAACGATGTATGGTCGTATGGAGAGATTGAGATATTCAATTTTGACTCAATAAAAAAATTAACCATTTTGACTCAATCTAATCACATTATTTACTTAAAATTTAATGGTTAAAAAAACAAACGAACCATATTGTTACCTATTATGCTATATCAAAAGTTCAAAACACAATCCAAACGTTTTATGTAAGAAAAATGTTTATTAGACTTTATAAGCACTATAAAAGCAGCCAAATTTGAGCTTTGTCTAAAGCATATCCATTAAGTCTTTTTCCAAAACCAGCATACTTGATGTCAAGCCAACATGTACAAATGAACATTTGTATATAAACTATTTGCAGGTTTTCTTCAATGTCGTTTCCCTCATGGCTGATTTTTGGGGGAGTGTTTCAATGTGGAAGAGAAGCTGCTTTTTTTTTGGGCAAGTCTGGTGGAGAAATAATTTATAGATACTAGATGAATTAGATGTTATAGAATAGCACATTTTGTGTTCATTCCACACTTGCAATCTAAATATAATGAACTTATGATATTATATTCTGATTAGAAATTTGGCACTAGTACTATTTATTGAATAATGAATGTCATTTCGTTCGAGTATTTGATTTATTTGCATGAGTTTGGCTTGTTATTCCATGTTTATACATCTCAGTCTACAACATTCTTTGTGAAAGCCGACAACCATGAAGAAAATATGTTGTAGATTGAGACATATCAATATAGTAACTTGTACATTTTTCTTTTCTCCGTTCATCAGTCTATATTGATTATTGAATATGCATTGCTTTTCATTCCAGATGCCCTTGATTTTTGTCTTGAATCTACTTTGGTAAGATAACAAAATTACTTGCTAAGCGTGGGCTAACCTTTAAAAGATATGGCTACTAAATCATTGGTTATTAAAAAATCATCCTTCTCCCTACAAATGACTTCAATAATGAAAAGATCATTGGTTCAAATACTATATGAAACAAAAAACGAGGTTTTTCATGTCAGGTCTAGATTTTCTACTCATCCATGGTAAATACATTTCTTCTCATCACACCTATCTCAAATTATAGCATTAAGTAGAGCTTTTATATTATTTTGGATTGAACGAACTCAATATGTTGTTAACTAGAATACAATGCTAAATGAATAAAATGTTATGAGGACAAATAAAAAGATGTTTTGGATAGTTTTCATTTATTAAAAAAAATAATAATAAAATTAAAAAGCTCAAACATTTTGGAGGATTTGGATAACCAGTGACAGACTGACGGCCAATGGTGGTGGTGTGACCAGGGGAAACAGAGAGCGACCAATGGTGGTGGCATGACCAGTGGAAACAAATACTCATATGATATTTAACGAAGTGTGCCAACATCTAGCTAGTTTATTTGTAGCAAATTAACCTTTTTGATACCTCAAAGTCATGCCTGTCAACTGACTTTTTCCGTTGCAACTTTAGAATAGCTACTAGTCGCGAATATTGATTTTTTCCGTCACTAAATAGGTACCAATTTGTTTTATGATATATTTTCACATTAGATTTACAAGGCTTTTTTTGTTACAAAAATTTAATTTTATCTTAAATATTGATGAACAATTTGTGTATTTGATGAAGACATCAAGTAGATACGATCAGGGGCGGTATCACATGGGGGCAAATGTCCTCTCAAAATTTAGATTTTGTTATGTATTTTCAAAATTTTCATCGATTTTAAAAATTTTTTTTATATGTTTTTAACATTTTGACCCCTTTTATATTTATAATTTACGGATTTTTTAATTTTGTCCCCACTGAAATTTTTTTTTTCTAGTATCGCCTCTAGATACAAGTAACGAATAAAAAAAAGTATCATATCATTATTATATGAAGTATTCAATCAAATGGTGTTGAAAAGCTCTTGTTACATTCCAAAATCTTGAATTAGGAAAGGAATAAATTACTTTTCCATGGGTCACTCCAAGTTACTAATATATTTTATGGTTATCCCGAACATTCTCGCTTAAGTATATGGAATCTAATAGTGTCGTTTTGGTGAACCTCATTAAAACAAACATTGTCGTAAAGAATAACTTTGGTAAATTTCATTTGTCAATGGGACACATTGGATTTCGGGCTCAAAACGAGTATAAATCAATTAACCATTTATAAATTATAAAGTAACATCATAATCTATATCTATATCTATAAACCCTTATAAAGGATATTGAAATTAAGTTTAAACATATTTTTCATTCTCATAATACCCTCCACATTTACTTTATACTTTACACATCTTATTTTTAACTACCGAAATTACTCTTAAAAAAAAATTAAACCAATAAAAAAACCGATTTTTGATTCTAATTTAATTAACATTGATCTTTCTATATGGTTTCAAAACAATCAACAGAATCTCACAATATATTTTTGCATATTTTTCATTCCCATAATACCCTCCACATTTACTTTATATTATACACAACTTATTTCTAACTACCGAAATTACCCTTACAAAAAAATTAATCCAATAAAAATAAACCGATTTTTGATTCTAATTTAATTAACATTGATCTTTCTATATGGTTTTAAAACAATCGACAGAATCTCACAATATATTTTTGACACATTATGTAACCAATATAATGTGTTTATCCGCAAAAGTAGTTATGAAATTCCGTCGCAACGTGCGGGTACTATGCTCGTCTTATATTGAGAGAACTTAAATCCCAAGATTAAGAATGTTTTGGTACGCTATATAAATAGAAAAACGCTTTAATGTGTCCTTAATGTTTATTCTATCTTTCTATACTCTTAACTTTTGAAGGAAGCCTTTCTAGTGTTTGGTTTACTTGGTCAAAACTAAATCATGTATATCAAAGCTTATAAGCAAAATATCGTGTTTTATTTTATTTTTATTTTCTTATTCACAGTTCATGCACGTTTTGTGTATCAAACTAAGTAGAGGTGTTCAAAGTAGTTTAGTTAGCTAAAACGAATTGGGGTTCAGTATGTTAATACAACAAATCAGTAGTGCATTTAAAAATAAAAACAGAAAAAGATACTGGATTACTGGCTAAGTGGCTAGTGGGTTGGTAATAGTGGGCTTGATTGACCATGTTCATTTGGTGAACCTCATTATCCATATAAGAGTAGCATTTGGGCCTCAAAATGTTTATCAGCTTAAAACGAACCAAAATGAATGCTGAATTGTATGATGGTATCCCATGTTGGATACATGGATGGATCACAATTCTATTTATGAAAAGAATCAAAGATTGACTACTAAATTTTTTTACTTTTGAAAGGCCATAGATTTAATAGATTTTATGTACACTACAAGGCAACTAGATATGATATCTACAAGGTGCATATATGTATTGGAAAATGCTAAATACAGCCCTAAGGGTTGTATTTAACGTGCATAAAAAAACTTGTACCTTCCATATTAAAAGTCCGCCCCCTGATTTTCATGGTAAATGTACAAACAATTTATGCACCTTAAACACAGCCCTAAGGGCTGTATTTAGCAAACCCATATGTATTCATATCCACAAAACAAAACTAAAAAAATCAACTTATAGACATACTAAATATGTTGTTATTGAATTAAATTAAAATGTATTAATATGTCGCATACATTGAAAGGTAACATAACTACAATAAGTGGGGTATTGACATCATATCAGTATCAAATTCTTTTGTCCATTTAACTAGCACTTGATTATAATAATTAAACAAAATTCAATAATTTTTTGGCAATACGTTGTACATTGAAACAAAGAGAAAGTACGTTATGTTTTTACAGCTTTAACTCAGATACCAAACATCTAAATCAATGCAGCTTTTTCACCTTTTTACTAGTTTCTTTAAATGCCTCTAGTTTCTTTTAGATTATTTTAGAAAACGATCTGGGCCAAATTAGCCCGTCGGTAGAAACAATAAATGGGCCAAAAAGCTTTTATGATCTCCAAAATGAGGAAAATTGCGCATATGTCCTGTGTCCATATAAGCTGTTGGACAATACAAAAAAGTGTAACTTCGTGATGTTCTTCTACAAAAAGTTTAACTTTACATAGTGTCCTGGTCCAAAAGTGTAAGTCTATACTTGTCTAGCCACAAACAAATTTGGAATTGAAGTAATTTAAATACTCATAATATTTGGATAGGGAGCACATGCTGATATATTCAGTTGGGGGTTTTAAAATTGTTAAAATAGATATTGGTGTTGGTACAATCTAAATTGGCAGGCGTGTTGGCATTTCTTTGACTGGGAATCCATGTATAGAATCTTGCTTAGATTTCTTAAGTATCCAGATCTTTTAAACAACTAACATTACTAAATTTTGTTTAGGAAATAATAAACATAAGTTATATTTGATTTATTAGAACATTAATGTTTTACATATGTTGAATATAACTACATCTTCTTTACAGATATATATAAATATCGAAGTAACAGTTTTATATCTAAACAAGTTAATTACTGTATGTATTTGAAGACTATACTTATTATCTTTTATTAACTTAGAGCAACTTCAATCATATAGGTTTTTTCTAACAACTTTTTATAAAAAGTTTTTCATCAAATGATGGCTCCAATGGTTAAAATTCAAAAAAAAAAATTTAACTATTTTTTAATTATGAAATAGTGAAAAAAGAGAATGTCATGTTCTTGCAAAAACTTGAAATTTCTTAAGCTATTGATAAAAATGGTAAAAAGCTTTTGCATTTGAAAAAGCTTTATAAAAAGCTTTAAAAAACTTTCATTGGAGATGCTTTTAGTACTTAAAATTTATTTTTATTGATTATAAAGTAATGAAATCATGTGGCTACGACGTCCACACGTGCTCCGGTTTATAATATAAGTATTGTAATTTTTTATGTACATGGAAAATAGGTAAGTTAGACTTTCAGGCGGTAAAATGATCACAAGAAATATTATACTTGGTCATATACAATGATTGGAAAAAGATGAGGAATGATTTATTAGCCTAAAAATTCTTTTAATTTATTTGATGTTGACATGAGAAGATTTAAGAGAAAAATTAAGAAAGAGATTAACATTACATTCTTGAGTCTTTATTAAAAGAAAAGAAAGAGAAAGATTGGATAGGGGAGGAAAAGATAAAAGATTACAATTAAAAAAATCATTCTCAAGTTTGAAAGAAAACTAAAGGAAACCCGTCTGCAACCACTCCCTTCCACCTGCAACCCCCCCTTCCCTGCAACAACCACCTGCAACCACTTGAAACCACCACCTGCAACCGCCACCTGCAACCACCGCCTGCAACCACCCTTCCATTTTCTTTTCCATCCAAATCAGGCGAAAATGGCCAGAAAACTTTTGGAGGAAAAAACTCTGATTTTTTCTTCTTTCCACTTTCTTTTCTTTTGGAAAAAAAACTCAAGAATGCAAAAAGGTAAAAATTTATATCTTTCCTCTTCCTTTTCTTTAAAAAAAACTCAAGAATGAAGCCTAAGTGAAATCCACTTTTCATATTTACAAGGTTTAGGAATATTTTTAGGCTAATGTTTAGGAGGATCAATCATTTTCCGCAGGGCCGACAAGTGAATTTCGATGTCTGTGTGCAAGATCGAACTTCAAAAATGAGGGCCCATATACAAAATATATATATATATATATATATATATTACGATAACTACTATAAGTGTAAAAAAAATATTAATTACGATATATATATATATATATTACGATAACTACTATAAGTCTAAAAAAATTTTAATTGCTTATAAGATTTCTTAAGCACGAAATGTTCATATCATAATAGTAGTTAGAATTTACCATTGAATATCATTCTTGGTTGAATAATGCCTTTATTCGAGTCATTTTTGAAGCAAAATCATTGATCAAACTTTTATAATCAATATTATTTAATAAATCATTCTCAATTGTTATCATTGTCAATCCATTCAACCTCTCTTGTGACATTGTCGACCGCAAAAACTTCTTTCCGAAATTGCCACGGCCGCCGGAATATTCAACAAAACTCTATATGCAATATATGCATTAAGAAAACAATCCACCCGTTTTATATATAATAATAATAATTTTATAATAAATATTCAAGTTATATTAAAACGGAATAAAAATGGGGCCCGTCTTAAAAAATGAGGGTCCACTTTAACACTGAGGCCCTGTGCTGGCGTACATTGCATATGCCAAGATCCTCCACTGATTTTTCGAAAAATATATATAAATATAGCGGAATAAATTATATAGAAGAGTAATTACATTTTTCATTACTAAATTTGACACGGTTTTCACTTTTGATCCCTGAAGTAAAAAAATATCAATTTTGACCTTAAAGTTGGCAAAAATTTGCAATCAAGGTCCTTCTTCTCGACGACGTTTATTTTTTGCCGTTAACGTACGCACGTGCTAAACACGTGAGGGCACTAATGTCATGTTACACCTGAGGGATGAAAAGTAAAAAATTTAAGCTACTTGAGGGACGAAAAATGAAAATTATACAAATAAATTTATTCTTCCATTCTTTCTTTTCCGATCATCTTCACCGATCATCTTTTCTGATGGAATTTTCGACTAGACATTTATTTTCCGATAATACCTAATAAAAATTCGACTTTCAATCCAAATCTAAATCACAAACAAAATCATTTACTCAAATTCATGACATTCAAAACACAACTAATCAACCAAATTATATTTCAAACAGGTCATCTCCTTCCTTTTTTTTCTAACTTTGGACCCCTCAGTCTTCTGTTCCTAAAGTTGTGTCAATCTACCGAAAACACGAAAACAAAACTTGTGTGAGTCATCTTTTTTTTTTTCTTTTTTTTTTGAATCCCTTTCTTTATTTCATTTCTTTCATCACATATTTCTTTCATTTCCTTTCTCCACTTTCTTCTTTCTCTATAATTTCATTATAGAGCACCGGCCGCATTATCATCCAAAAACGAATCACAGCAGCCGCAGATGGTGGTGACGCGGTGGCACCCATCGTATATCATCAAAAGACAAGCCGCCTTGTTTGGATTTTGATTTTTACTTATAGGGGAACGGTGGGTGGTGGTGATTCTAGGCGGAAGCGGTTGGTGGTAACTGTAGACGACGGTGTTTAGTGGTAGTTGTAGGCACTGGTTGCTGGTGGTGATTGTAGGCGGAGGTGGCTGGTGGTGATTGTAGTGGTGGTGGTTGGTGGTAATTACAGGCGGCGGTGGCCGTAGGTGGTAATTATAGGCGACGGTGGCTGGTGGTGGTAATTATAGGCGGTGACTGGTGGTGGTTAAAGACCGGTGGTTGGTGGTGGTTATAGACGGCGGTGGCTGGTGTTGGTGGATATTAGTTCGTGGTGATTGGAGAGGCTTGGGGGTAATGGGGAAATAAATGTCTAGTTGGAAAATTCTATCAGAAAAGATGATCAGAGAAGATGATCGGAAAATAATAAATGAAGGAACAAATTTATTTGTATGATTTTCATTTTTCGTCCCTCAATTAGCTTAATTTTTCACTTTTCGTCCCCTGGGTGTAACGTGAAATGACATTAGTGCCCTCACGTGTTTAGCACGTGCGTACGTTAACGGCAAAAAACTAATACCGTTTGGCCAGAGGACCACGATTGCAAAATTTTGCCAACTTTAAGGTCAAAATTGATATTTGTTCAAATTTAAAAAACGTACCAACTTTGGGAACGAAAAATGTAATTTACTCTATATAAAATTCAATATAAATAGTCCGAGCGTGTGAGTGGCAGGGATTGCGTTGTCCGTTTGTTCGAAGAGGGAGGGGCCGCATTGTGGTCACCATGAGCATGAGAAGAATATATATAAAAGATTCAATAACTTTTACTTTACTGTTACGGGGCCCTATGCATATACCACTTTCTTTTTAGTACTAGTAGTATATAATTATGCTCATTCTATATTCTGTATCTATATATATTCTAATAGGAATATGCCTTGCTGAAAATGACATCAAACGATGGTTTTCAAATATCATTTTCATTTTAGTTGTATATAATTTGATTTCATAAGTTGTTGTTAAATGCAAGGGTGGGCTTGAGCTTGAATAATAAAGGGAAACCGAGAAAGAAAAAATGGTTCAAAGTAGGTAAATTGTATTTAAAGGCACAAACTTTAGCCTACAAAGTCACGACTTTTAGTACGTGCATATTCGTTGGTTGTTGAGAAAGTACATACAGCTAGGGTGTTCAAAACCGGATATCCAAAAATTCGGATATCCGAAAATTCGGATAGTGGTTTTGGTCATCTAAAATCCGAATCCGAAATTTCAGATATCCAAAAATCGGGTATCCGAAATTTCGGATTCGGATACCAGATTATCCGAATATCCAAAATAATAAACATATCACTAACTGTATAATCAAAACTTTGTTACCCATCAACTGTACAAGAACCATAAGAAATTAAACATTAATGATGATAATAATAAGCACATTTCAATTATTTCTTGTAAGTGGTAACCGAATCCAAACAAAACACTATATCAATTCAAACAAATTAATACACAGTGAAGTAATAATAATCACTTTCACAGAAATCAATCATTTGATATTTGTTTGTAATAAAATATTAATTAATCAATACTGAAATAAAAACAAAATATCATAAGCTAAAAAACACAAGAAAGTAATAGTGACAATAAAAGAAAAGAAAATTGATGGTAACTTGTAGACTTGTAGTGAAAGACTTCTACAATGGTTAATTTGGAGAAGTGGTAGATGGCAGAGGATAGGGTGGGGTGGAATTTATCTTTAGGTTTTGGCGAAGAATGGGCGAACGACATTATGATATACATATATTAAAACTTGAAAACGGCCCATCAAGTATAATTTTATAGCAGACCCAACAATTAGCAGCCCAAGTATATTATTTTATCTGTATATGCTATGTAGATTTCGGATATTCGGATAATCCGAATATCCGAAATTTTTGAAAACTTCATCTGATATCCGAATCCGAAAATCCAGATATCCGAATTTCGGGTATCCGAAAATCCGGATATCTGAATTTTCAGATAATTTTGGATCAGATTTTCGGATATTTCGGATTGCGGATTCGGATTTTTTGAACACCCCTACATACAGCGGGTGTTTAAACAATAGGTATTTTACTTTTGAAAATAAATTACACATAAAAAACTCGAGGGAGCTAACTGTCTGCACTCTCGTAATAGTTAAGAAAAAAATGAACAATAATAAGACATTCAATTAAGTTTATATTTTACGTCCATTTATTCATGATCACTCGATGCTTAAAAATTTTTTTAGTTAAAACAATCTCAACTACAAAGCATGCTAAGGGACAACCAAACTATGCAATTTTTATGTCAAATCAAATCCAAATTAAACTTTAATCTACAAAGCAACCTTAACACTGCGTTTTTTAGTTATTTATACAATAGAAAGGAAAATAAAAGATTGGAATAATTTGCTTTTTTGCATTCTTAAGATTTTTTAGTAAAAGAAAAGATTATAAAGGAAAAGAAAACTTAGTCATGTTTGGCCCCAAAATTTTCCGCCCAAAACTGCCGGATTAAGATGGAAAACAATCCAACATTTTGTGTAATTACTGTTTTATCATATAAAAGTACAAAGAACTTAAATGGCACATGACTCCTATTATGGTTACCTTTATCTTATTAGTCCATTATATTTTTTTTTGAAAATCTGTAACTCTGCATACATATATGACACATATATTTGTTATTTTATATTGACAAGTGACAACATGCATCAAATTTCAAATTTGTAGAAAATTGTTTCCGATTTGTTATTTATTTTTATATTTACTTCTGAATGCCATTTTTTTTTGAAAGCCGATTAAAGAAAAAATTATGTATACTTGATTACTTTTAACTAGTTTTTATAAGAAGGATATAATTGTAAAATTACAAAAAATTTTCTTTTCTTTCCTATCATATCAACTTGAGACTGTAATTAACATTTTACATTCTTTTTTTTTTTTTTTTCAGTTTTCTTTTTAACTTGAGAATGTTTTTTATATATATACTTTCTTTTCTTATCATTTCTATTTCTTACTTTTTTTTTCTTACTATTTTAAACTCGAGAATGCAGTGTAAAAGATGGCAAAAACAATTACTGAGTATATTTTAAGACCAAAAAGTAATCACCGAGATTTTCTTTTCGCCAAAACACGTACACGTTCAGAAAAAGCTCACCATTTCATTAGTCCAACATAAAGTTCCATAATTTGGAATCTAATCACTATGATTCTAAAAAGTGGAATAATATACACATATATAATATATATATTATATATATATATAAAAGTACTAAAAACAGAACAAGAAAGTGCCAAACCTATATATATATTTATATATTTTACTGTTGGAAAGTGCACAACATTGTTGCTTTAGTGGCTGTCAAAGATTTACGACAATTCATCTTTTCTACATTTTATTTTATTTTTTCCTAATTTTGTGCGATCCCGGTTTTTTCCATTTTCTTTTTATTTATTTATTAATACATAATGAATATCAAATGTGGCAAATCTGAAGGTTCACATTTGGTCTGAAATATTTGTATAAAGAAGAAGACAATTACTATTATTAAGTGGAATGTGGGGTTTGTTTGTTATATTTCTCAGACACCCTTTTTAACTGTTTGATTTGATTTCATATTTCCCGTTTCTTACTGTCCTGAAGATTCTCAAGTGGGGTTTCAACATTAGAGGTTTGTCTTCGATCACTTTTATGTATATGTATATGTAGCCTTATACTATGCTATGTCTATATACATTTGTATATTTTGTGTGTCAAGTGATTTTCAGTGGAATAGACTTAAATGGACTTAAAGATGTTATCCCTATGTTAATTTACTCACCATTGTTGGATTATATTGTTAAATAAAAGGAAAAATGGGATTTAATTGGACTTTAGTGAAAGGTTTGGTTTAAAGTACCAATGCAAGTTGATGTTTGTTTGTTGTCTACTAAAATGGTGATGTAATATAACTGATACCAAGATTTTTGTTGGGTGTGTGTGGCAGGTCCTCCAAATTCTCCCATTGGTAAGATAAAGATTTTTTTTTATAAAGGAATGTGGATTTTCTACTGTTTGAATATTGTTATTTTGGCTTGTTTTTAGAAGATATATAAATAAATAAATATATCTATATGTAAGGTAGAGAATGGTGGATGTCAGTGGTGGCAAGTGGAGGTGCCTCTGGTGAAGTAAAAATTTGCAAATAAATTGTACTTGAACAAGAGTATATGAAAGTGTGTGTCATTTGTAGCAGTGTCTCCTTGTTAACACCATTCTCCCCACCATTTCTGGGTTTATGATAGTATTCAAGGTAGCAAAATCTCTTTGGTTTTATACCTCTTGACCAAGTTTACTCATTTTGTTTATTTTCAAGAAACCTTGAACCACAACAACCTCTAATTTTTGGCCTTCAAATTAATACTAGTAATTAGGTGCTCGTTACTTGGGCTTTGGGCTTTCCCTTTTATGTTCTGTCCAAAGCTCACTAGCTTATAATCATTGAAACTTGAAGGTGATCAAAGTTGTTGGTGTTCAAGATGAAGTTCATGAAACTTGGATCAAAACCGGATTTGTTTCAGTCTAAAGGCGAAAATATTCGGTCAGTATACCATTCTTTGTTATTTTACTTTGTGAACTTTTGCAAACTTAATGTGACTAGTCTACTGAAATCATTTATATGATGTTTATGAAGTTTGGTTAGTACGAGTATATGTTCTTTATGATACCTTAAAATGCCAATTCATGATATCAACTTATATCATGTGAAAAAAGATGAGAAGAAAACTATACTTGATTTCAGCCGGTTCTTAGATATATTAGTATTCGGTTATCTAATTGAGGATATCTTTGTTCATGTTAGATATGTAGCAACTGATGTGGCTACTGATATAATTGTAAGCGTTGGAGACATGAAATTTTATCTACACAAGGTAAGATAGTTCTGTATTGTACTACAGTATCATGTAATATTACTTACCTTAAACGGTCAAATGAACAATTAGTTTGTGTTGGCTGTAGTTTCCATTGTTGTCCAAGAGCGCTCGTTTGCAGAGACTAGTTGCAGTCTCAGATAACGGAAATGAAGAAGTTGAGATACTTGATATCCCTGGTGGGCCTGCAGCATTCGAGATTTGTGCTAAGTTTTGTTATGGTATGACAGTCACACTCAATGCTTACAACGTGGTATTGGCTCGATGTGCAGCAGAGCATCTAGAAATGTATGAAACTGTCGATAAGGGGAACCTTGTTTACAAAATCGAAGTGTTTTTGAACTCGAGCATTTTCAGGACATGGAAAGATTCGATAATTGTTTTCCAATCAACGAAGTGTCTTGTTCCTTGGTCAGAGGAACTGAAAGTGGTCAGTCATTGTTTAGACTCGATTGCTTCTAAAGTATCGGTCGATACCTCTAAAGTCAAGTGGTCATATACTTACAACAGAAAGAAGTCTGGGAATGAATCGCCATGTTATGATGGTGCTAAGAAACAGCTTATGGTTCCAAAAGATTGGTGGGTTGAAGATTTATGTGATCTTTCAAGTGATTTATATAAACGGGCTATGATCACGATCACGAAAACAGGAAAAATGAGCTCAGATGTTCTTGGTGAATCGTTGAGAGTATATATGCAAAAAAGATTACCTTGGTTTGGGGGAAAAGGCTGTAGAAAGGACGGGAATGATCTAAAAACCCGCTCATTGATTGAAATGATCATTGGGCTCCTTCCAGATGAAAAAGAGAGTGTTTCTTGCGGGTTCTTGGTTCATTTGTTGCATGCGTGTGTTATTTTGGAGTGCGCAGGATCACAAAAGAAAGAACTGATTAGAAGAATAGGGAGACAGCTGCATAATGTGACAGTGAATGATATTGTGATTCTTGATATTGATTTGGTTCAAGAACTGGTGGCGATATTTATCATGCAGGATCAGAATGGTGAGAACGAGTTCTTGGAGGTAAAACGTGTGGACTCTACTGCGAAAGTCAACGTGGCCAAAATTGTTGATGGTTATCTTGCTGAAATCGCAAAGGATCCAAAAATGCCATTGGTAAAGTTTGCTGATCTTGCGGATATGGTGTCAACTTTACCAAGATCAACCCATGATGGAATTTATCGCGCTATTGACATGTATCTTAAGGTCAGTTATATATCTAAATCTTTATCTTTTCGGTTTGGTGTTTCAAAAAACTAATTTTGCTTTTGAACAATTATTAAAGGAACATCCTGGTATCGGAAAGAGTGAAAAGAAAAGAATCTGCAGGCTAATGGATTGTCGGAAGTTGTCACCAGATGCTTGCAGACACGCTGTTGAAAATGAGCGACTCCCTTTGCGTGTTGTCGTGCAGGTTCTGTTTTTTGAGCAAGTTCGAGCCACTACTACTAGCGGCACAAATGGAGAGATCAGTGAGATGCTGCCTGAAGTCACCAGTGGTATGCTGCCAGGTGGATCTCATGGGAGCTCAAGAACTAACACGGAAGAAGATTGGGGATCAGTGCCTACGAGTGAAGAGCTAAAGGCACTGAAAGGAGAGCTCGAGAAAGATGTTGGGAAGACGAATAAAGTGAAGGGAGTACTAATTTCCAAAAGGATACTTAGGAAGGTATTTTCGGGAAAGGATAGTGATAATGGGAGTTCAGATACATCTGATAGTCGCTCCACGAATGCAGAGGAAGTGAAGGCGTGTACCCCACCGTCTAGGAGCAGGAGGCAGTCTTTGTCGTAGGTTTGTGTTTTATGTAAATGGTTGTCTCCAGATTTTAGGATGTTAAAAAAACATTTCTGTAACTCAAACGAAGGCGAATGTTGCCTGTTCTTTGAGGTTTTTCTATTTAGCAGAATTAGAGAGTTTCAGTACTGTATTTGGACAATATAATGTAGCAGTCAACAAATGTTTGTCCACCTCTCCCTCCCTTAGACTGTTTGAATGTTTTAAGATATAAGAAAAGAAACTGATGGCTGCTCTGGCAGCGCAACCACCATCATCTTTCACCGCCGGTTTCTCATTGATGCGAACCAAATTTACAGATATTGGTTCATTACATTTTCACATGTATCTATCACCACGTTTCAATAATGCATGATACCTTGCAGGGATTTTGTAATTATACATGGCATACAACGAGTTCCCCCTTTATTTCTTCTTTTTTCCTTACTTTGTGGTCGTACCAAGGCAGGCCATAGTTTTGCTTCTGTAGATTAGCGTTAATCTTTGCCACTAATCGACAACCACATTCCATACGCCACATGTTGTAACACCCTATATCATCAAAGCTCCTGCAGTCCTGCTACTGTCAACACCGAAGCGTTGTACCTCATAGTCATTGTCAACACCATATATCATTGTAGCTCATAGTCATTGTCAACACCAAAGCCCATGATGCCTTGCGCCGCCATAAACCAGAGCATCATCCATTGTGCTACCGACTACCAAGTATTATCAATGAACACAAGTGTTGTTGTGAATTTACAACTTGGTCTTTATAGAAATGCCAAAATTTAGAAGTAATCAGTAATGTGAAGAGTTGGTTAATTTTCAATAACCATTCTTAAAAGTGGTTAATTGTTCAAATACGATAATCATAAAATTCAATAGAAAGACAACTTGGTCTTCAGAGGATTGTTCATATGAATCTATAATTTTTGGTGAAAGCGAAGGACCAAATCTTGACCCTTGATTTATCCTAATCAATGGATGAGATTAATCCTCTTCTTCTCTCTTCTCTCATTCTTCTCCGGCAACACAACCGCCGTCCACCACCTCTTTCTCTTCTCTGGCGAGACAGCCGCCTGCTACCACCTCCTTCTTCTTCTCCGGCGCCGCCGCCACCTCCTCCTCCGTCTCCGACCACCCAGCCACGGCGTCGGCGCCGGCAGCAAGGGCTTCGCCCGTACCGTAGCACACCGCCACCATCTCTTGGATCGCCGCCCATCAAATCCATACGATTCCCATATGCGTCCTTTGACGGTTAAGTTTAGAACGGATAAGGGCCTCTGGCCCGTACCGTATCCACCTGAAAACGAAATTGCTAATCGCCGGAGATGCCGCTTGAGATATTGCTGCCGCCGGAGATGTCGCCGGAGATGATGGTTGATGTCGTCAGAGATGATGGTTGATGTCGCCGGAGATGATGGATGATGTCGCCGGAGCTGGCTGCCGGAGATGGAAACTTTCATGTGTAATTTTATTTTTAATTTCAACTATTGATGATTGTTGATCCAAGGGCTGAGATTGAGCCCTTGGGTTTCACCAATTTTGATGGATTCACGTGAATACAACTCTTGGTCTTCAATCTAAAGGTCTTATATAAACCCGTGTAGCATGCGGGTCATTATCTAGTTCTTAAATTATGCAGGGATTTAGTAAATAGGGGGGAGAAAACACTAGATTAGACCAAGCGTAATTGGAGCGATATGTAAATTTTGGAACGTTGTTGAAAATTCTAGCTATAGTACTCGTATACCATATTTACTAATTGATCAAGTAACCTATATCTCATGTTGGAAGTTAAATTAACTTTGAGCATGTATAGACTCTTCCCTATATCATTATTAGACTTATTTTTGGCTTGATGAATTTGGATGGAAACGTTCATAATACGAAGTATCACACCTATAATTGTAGTTCGATGTTAATGTGGGCCTAATTCTAGGTAACTCTCCTATCCGTTCAATGGTTCCGGTGATTTTCTGATCTCGGATTTGAGACGAGTCTAACAAGACTCGATCTTAAGGGGTGGACGTCATTGTAAGATAGGTCCGAAGTGAAATTTAGGTTTAAGGGGAGGTTTGTTGGGTTTTTATTTATTTATATGGGTTTGAGAGGAGGATTGTTGGTTGTGAATTCATATCCACTTTAGAAGTTGAAATAACTTTGAAGTATGAATATAAGCTTAAATCAATGGTTAAAACCTCAATGAACTCATATTAGGTTTGATGAGTTGGATTGCAAACATCACCGGAACCACACTATGTATACAAGCCTATTGATAAAATGAAATTATGCTACGAGTCATTTTGAATCTTGATTCCGTCACTGATTGTAAACCTCTAAAATCCCACCGCCACCAGTTGTTGCCACCACCATCACATCATTTCCGTCACTACTGTCGCTTTGTGTCGGTTCCGTTTAGTTGTTTTTAAATCCTTTTATTTTATGTTAAAGAATTAACATAAAGTTTGGGATAACTGCTGAAAATATAAATCCTATTTCGACCAATTCACGATATTAGTAGTAACCTTTAGAAGTTTTAGTTTTTAGCAATGTCCTTTCATTTATTGGCGTAAATAGTAACATTTGACACGTGTCTCTGATGACGTGGAAAATTTTAATGAGGTGAATTTTATTATTTATCTATTATTCTTCTTTCCGTTATCCGGTCGGTTCCCCCCAAAAATAAAAACCTCCATCTTAAATGATGTATGAGAAATATTTTTAATAAAATAGTTATAAAATCTTTCTCTGAACTCTTATAAGAGTAGACTATCGTTTTTAGCATTAATTACCTTTACAACAGTAACTTACATCACTCGCCCCGTCACTTGTCACCGCCAGAACAAAAATATTTTGTGCCTGTTCCCTCTAGTTATTTTAAATTTGGTTATTTTATGTCAAAGAATATGATAATTTTCCTTGGTCCATATGTAGAAGTTTCTTTCTTTCAAAAAGTTAGAACGTTCAATGGGCCAAGGGGTGTAATAAATACGTGAGGTTTTCGTGTCAAATTCAAAGCCTGCCCCAAAATAGAAAAAGAGCAAGAAAACACGAAACAAACACACACGGTGTGACCTGGCCTGATATTACCCTCCCCTTGTCCATTGTGTGTTAATAATCAGCTGCTAGACACACCACGTACACATAATCTTTTACCATTGACCGCCGACACATTCACACACAACAATGGAAGATGTTAGGGCTAGCTCCGCTTTTGTCGCCGCTCATTCCTCCCACGTCACTGTTGATTCCGAAGGTAATTAAGCTTTTCACCTTCTTAGTAATGTGTTTTACATTAAGTCCCGTCCCGTGAGCTAAAATGTAAATTTGTGTTTTGTTTTTATATGAATGTAGGGATAGAGAAAGTGGTGGAAAGTGTGGAGAATTCGATACCGAAAGTGGAATGGAATTATGAAGGGATTCATTACTTTGACAATGGTCCTTTGACTGTTCAGTACTTGTTTGTTTTGGATGCTCTTAATTTCTGCTTTTGGCCTGGTAATCTAACCTCTCTCAATTCAAACTTCATTCTATAGGGTGTTTGGCTTTGCTTATTTTTTTACGTCTTATTTGAGTTCGGCTTTTATCTTTTGATAAATCTCGTGTTTTTTCTGGACCTTATGAGCTTATCCTTGATATGCCTAATTAATGCAAATAAGTCAAACTACGCTAAGCCAAACACCCATCTGGCTTATCTTTCACAAGTCTCGTTTTTTTGGCTTATTTTTCGAATTTATAAGCCAAGTGAAAGACCCGTCTAGTACTGGTTTTGACAAAAAAATAAAATAAACTTGCTCATGATTGGCTATAGAGTAGACAAAAGGGCAGAAATATGCAACAAAAAGTACTATATATACTTTTTGAAATTTATATCCGAGGTACAAAAAAGGGATTTTAATCATATGAGTGGAAGCGATCACCTACCACCACCTGTCGGTGGCCGGGCTTGATGACCTGCTCAAATGATCAATAATCTTTTTTTTTTTTGGGCCGGTTAAAATTGAATACCTTTGATTAACAAAGTATAAAAGTAGTTGTTTACCTAAGCTCTGAAATAAGTTGATTGTTATTGCTTTTGGTTATTTTTTGTTTTTCATTTTTGGCTGATAACTGATAACAGACAAGGATTTAAACTATGATAATTTGGCTTCTGGATTGAAAGCAGCACTTGAGAACGACCAGTCTGTGTTTGATGCTGATCGACTTCAGAAGTATACTGGTACTACTACACCTTGAACCGTTATTTTTTTAGAATTTTGCTATTATGGTTGATTGAGATTGTCCCCTTTTTTACTCCTTTTTCTTATGTGGTTAATGATGTTTTGTTACTGTTTTCATAAAGAATTAGAAAAGTAGTTGAAAGATTAAACAAAATGTGGGCGTCAAGCATTTGGCCATACGTCTTTATATAGTGCTGCCAATTTTGTTGAATTTCATATTTCAGAGTTTCATTTGGGTAAAAATGGCATTTAGTGGTTGTTCTCTTAGAGAATCGTTATAATGGTTGATTAACCTTGTGGTAATTGTCAGGCCCTGAGTTGCGTGAACTGTTGAAATGGCCAAGACCTCTCCCTTTGGAGGATGAACGTGTTCGCTTGTTGCACGAGGTATATCTAGCTTTTGGTAGAGTTTTATCAGCTTGGAAGATTTAAGAAACTGTTATGAGCAAGTTGTGTGTGCGTGCTCCTGTATTTATATGGATTTACGCATGCATATATGTATGTGTTTGCTGTATACTGAAGTAACTAATACGATTATCTATACTGATTGGTTAGGTTGGGTTTGAGTTGGAGAGAAGCTTTGGGGGAAAGGCATCCAACATTGTGGAATCTTGTGGAAAATCAGCTGCAAAGCTTGTTTCTACTATTGCACGCCATTTTCCTGGTATTTTTACCTTTACCTTTCTTGCTGATGTTCATTACAAATTAAATATGAGAATGATACCTAATACTCGTTGAAAGTGGTGTAGGTTTTCGTGACCACACAGTGTACAAGGGTCACCAAGTTTTCTTGTACAAAAGAGCTCAGATATTTGCTGCGGATGTATGGGGTGCATTTAAGGGTCAAGGATATGGAGAATTCAGTGATGTGGGGCTAATCACTATATTTGCAGACTATATTGTCCCTGCTGTTCTTAAGCAGCTCGGAGTATTAAAGTATAGTTCAACTTTGGCCAATATAATCGAGGATAACAAAGAAATTGGTTCAGGCACAGAGGAGGAAGTTGAATTACGTGCTTGCTCTATTTACGCAGTGGAAAAAATGAGAGATTTGATACAAAAAAGAACTGGAAAACAGGTTGGTTTGATTTATGATTATTATTATTATTATTATTATTTTGTTTGTGCATTTGATGGTTTTCAAGTAATCTTGCGATGAGCTTATTTATGAATGCTCTGGTCTTTTCAGGTCTTGAGTGTTGAATTGGATCTTTGGTTGTGGGCATATGGCATTTCTAACCCTGCTCTGCAGCATCATCGTACACTATCCATCTATTACTGAGCTAGGATTTCTGCTGCTATATCCGAATCTCAGTCGTTATGACTTAAAAAGTAGCAATTTTGTCTAAAATGCGGAAATTATCACATGGCTGATGTCCATAAAGTTTTCTTACTTATATAATGTTATATGCGTACTGACAGTAACTTGGTAGTTATTGCAAGTGCTGCTGTAGGAGCATTCTATTACATGATCTTCTTTTCCTTTTTTATTGACCATAATACTTATCGATGAGCTTATTCAAAATGCAATATCACTCGGATGTTGTTACTGTTTGGAAGCTGGACATTCACATTTTCATAACCGTCAATTGCTGTGTAGCATTGACTATACCAAGCTTAATAGCTGAAGCCTGAGTGTCTTGACAGTGTTACCCCCGTGGCCTCTCGGTAGTAACAGTTGATACAAATTGACTCTAATCTTACTGAATCTTAAAAAATACGAGTATTTAGTATAGCAAAACTTGATCGAACAAAATCCACGTGCTGAGGAATGACTTAATCTGTGAGGTAAAGTGATCCAAAGTTTTAGAAAATATATCATGCATGGTGACGGGATTACAAAACTACCTGAAAACCACACTTTTCCCAACTCATCTCTCACTATTTAGTATTTACAATGCACAACTGGGTTGTGGTACCGTAAAGAAGACCGGTTTGCAGCCGCAAGGAACCTTCAAAAGACCTTCAACCAGTTTTTTCACTCATCATTCATCACTTCAACCCATTTCTTATGCCTATTAACGCAGATGCGACTCACGCGTATAAACAACAGAAAAACCAGAAAGTCACTCTAATACGATTGTGATTTAGTCATGTTATCTTCAATACGTACTTAAAATCGAAATAATAGAAATATTCAAGTGTCACCATGTTACTATATCTTATTTTTAATCTTAATACTGATTACTTAATCATCAAAACAAATGAATCTCACATATTTCATATTTATATGGGGAAAAAAAACATAGGAGAATCGAGTAACAAGTCAGCACATTCATTGCGAATGAACAAGTGAAGCAATTGAGCATGTTGACTAAAAGAAAACCAACAAATCACAAATGTGAGGCGTAAATACATGTCTAAAAATCTGATATAGAATACATGTTTAAAATTATAATATTGACTTATTGAGACATAGCAGATTAATTATTAAGATCATATATTAACAGCAGGCTTACTAAATTAAGCATGTATATGAGTATATCATTCTTCTAACTAAAAACTAAAGCAAAAAAAAAAAAAAAACCCGACCCACTGAGTCGCTGACTTCGTATATGATTGGTACTTTCCTTACACAGCAGCCAAACAAGACCTTGGTTTCACTTGTGCACACATCACACGTGACTTTGACCAACCTCTCTCTCTTTCTCTCTCTGTAACACACAAAAAAAAAGGAAGAAAAGAAAATATTCCCGATTACGAACCCTAAATCCCCTTTTCAATCCATCAATTCAATCAGGTTTATTATCCTTCTTAATCTTCTCATTAATCAGCATTACTTTTATATTTATTTGCTTTATTTCGTTATTACTTTTATAATCCAATTAAACTACTTGTTACCTCGTACTCTAGCGACTGATCCATGTCTAGTTTCATAGTATCATGTCTTTATAGTATTTCAGTTAGTTAGTTTTTAACTAGGATTTATTTATTTTTTTTGTTGCAGAAATTTAATAGAATGATAAATGATGATATATAGTAAGGTATATTGAGAGGATTATAAAGTCAAAAAATGCCGGCGGTCCGGCGTATTCCAAGAATAGATACTTTCGAGCTAAAAGTAGAAATCGAAAAAAGACTTGGATCAAAAAAGGCTGAAAGCTACTTCAATCTAGTCACTAAGTATTTAAGTCTTAAGCTTAAGAAACCGGAATTCGATAAGCTTTGTGTTAGTTTAATAGGTCGTGAGAATATTCGTCTTCACAATGAACTTATCATGGCTATTTTGAAAAATGCTGTGGTTTCTAAACTACCTCCTCCAAAGCTTGTGAAAAGCGATGGCCCGGTGACTTTAAAAGCACCTAATGGGACTAATCCAAGAACCGGGCTTCAGTCTTTATGCAGAGACGTGTTTCCTCCGTCTCCTAAGAAAGGGAGAACCCCGAGTCTTCGTGAAAGAAAGTTGAATAATCAGGTAGTTAATAGATCATCTGATAATATGGTGACGAAAAAAGTTCAAGAGCAACAACAAAGTGTTACTGAGCTGCCTCTTGAAGTGAATTCTGTTGAGCAGGATGCGATAAGTCCGGGTGTTTATAGTAGAAGCCCAGTTAGGGCTCCACATGGCATTAATTTATTACATTCAAAAGAAACACGGAAAGTGCTTTCTATTGGCTCGGATTTTGCATATCATACCGAGACTTGCCATTATAGTGGTCATTTGCCTGCTACAGGTTCTTTAAAGAACAGGTTAAAGCAGAATTTGAAAACGGAAGGCTTGGATATCTCTATGGATTGTGTTAAGTTATTGAATGATGGGTTGGATTGTTTTTTGAAGAGGGTTATAAAACCGAGTTTGGAGTTAACTCGCTCAAGGTCTACACAAGGGTCAGGGGCCGCATCGTTTTCAACCTCTATGCTAGATTTTCGGGTGTCAACAGAGATCCATCCCATGATTCTTGGAGAAGTTTCACATATACTACACGAGAATAACATTTGACAGATTTTCGTTTAATGATAAAATACCATTTTAATGATACTAAAAAGCATTGCTGTAAAAGTGATACATTTAACCAGCAAAAGTTTTGGATGTAGACTGATTAGGTTGTGTATATATACGCGTTTCCTATACAGGGATGCTGAGCTGTGAAGAACAAAGATATATGTTTAGTAAGATTCAAGGCTTTCTTCATTTGACATTTATAGTGTTACTCATTTTTTTTGTGTTGATGAAACTTACATTATAGAGCTAATATTGCTAACTTGTTTGACTTTTACTGATTAGTGTTACTTTATTTTTTGACAATTTATATAGAAGTCATATGCATTTGTTGGCTTTTTTCCCTTGGTCTTTCCATAATTGAGAGTTTGCTTGAAAATTGCGATAGTTTCCTTTTGCGATTAAAATGATTCTGAAGAGGTTTTTTTTGGAAAATTTGGAGTCTAAATAACCTGCCCATACAAAAGAAAAGTGGATCCCCTAATAATGACTGCAGTCAGCATATATATATATATACTCATAGGTAATTTTTGCACTTCAAACTTCTCTTCTGGCAAATTTCTCATCTTCACCTAACCCTCTCGCATTTTTTGCTATTTTTGCAGGTTTGGTATTATTGACAAACAAAAAAAGTTGGTCGTTGTGTGGTTTCTAATCGTAAATAATGGTAATTAACTGAGTGAAACACAAATGAAATGGTATCGGGTATAATCAGCAGTGGCTGTGAATATTGATGCGCCTTATGCTCTTAACTGTTTTTTAAGAAGATAAATTTTGTTTTAGTGCAACTAAATCAAAGGTAATTTCTGTGTATTAAAACCAAAACAATCCTGTTGATTTTCCTGGTCCGTGTGGTCTAATTCTGGCCTTGAGAGCATTAGCTAGTGTGTATATATATCCTTTAGTATTTTTTTCTTCTTAATATTGTTTGTTAACATATAATGCTTTACAAACCCATGGGGAAGTAGTATGTACTATGATGTCTTGTTCCAAATATTTATCAGAAAAGTTGAAAATGTTGTAGATCGAAAAGCTAAAATACATCAAAGATATAGTTTGGGCCATTATATTGCAAATTCAAGAGTTAACGACCCAATTCGAGCTGTTTGAGTTACTTATCAATCAATCATTACAGATATATGGTTATAGAATGGACTGCGTACGTAATTCTCATTTCAATTTTAATGAAATCGTTAAGCTACAAATTACTAATGGTTAAAGTGACCAACTTTCGCCTGAGTTTTTTTTTCCCAGTAGTTGTCGATTTACCACTAGTAAACAGCGTGTATATTTGTTGAGCAATCTAACCAAAAGACCATGAATGCTACTTTCAAGTTTCAACCATTTCACAACTTTCTCTCTCTTTTTTTTCAACCATTTCACAACTTCTTTTATCCTCAAATGCCACTAATCTTTTTGAAAGAAAACTAAGAGTGTATTCTTGAGTTTTTTTTAAAAGAAAAGAAAGGGAAAGATTGGATAGGGGAAGAAAGGATAAAAGATTAGATTTATAAAACCCATTCTTGAGTTTGAAAGGAAAGTGAAAGAAAAATAATCGGAACAATCGCCGGAAACCTGCAACCACCGCCGGAAACTTGCAACCACCGCCGGAAACCTTCAACCACCGCCGGAAACCACCCTTTCCACCTGCGACCACCACCTACAACCACCCCTTCTACGCAACCACCACCGGAAACCTGCAACCACCACCTGCAACAATCACCGGAAACCTGCAACCACCCCCTGCAACGCAACCACCACCGGAAACCTGCAACTACCACCTGCAACCACCACTTCCACGAGTTTCCTTCCAAATCAGGCCAAAATGGTCAGAAAACTTTTGGGGGGAAAAACCTTGATTTTTCCTTCCCTTCACTTTCTTTTCTTTTGGAAAAAAAACTCAAGAATACAAAAAGGTGATTTTTCTTATCTTTCCCTTTCTTTTACTTTAGAAAAAAAACTCAAGAATGCAGCCTAAATAAATCCATGTAAATTCCAACATAGCTATTAAGTTTTAACCATGGAACTTGAATCCGTAACCTAATAACCTATAGGTTGATGGATCATCACATATACTAATTATTAAGATTATTGTATTAAGTTCAACTTTCTTTCCATCAGTACGACGATGTTGATACAATATTCTTAATAATGTCAAGTTAATATTAGATTTCTCATACTAGTTACATTACACAGCCAGTACATTGGGAAGTTATAAGTTTCTAGCAAAATGTGTTATCCACCTTAAGGAATTGTTTATTTTTTACTTAAAATTTAATAATTAAGAACTTAATCAATCAATCAAATTTTATGGTTTTTTTTATTTAATATATACAAAAATAACCGTCAATTATTTATAATTTACTTAATACATACAGACATTATTTACGTATTCTGTTAATTAACACATTTAACATTTAATGAAAAAATAAAATAAAATATGCCCTTGGTCATTAACCGAGCATGATTTGTAAGTCCCAAGATTAGATTATGGGTCACTATGTAACACCTTTAAGTCCAACTTCATAGGCTGGCCCAATAACCATCAAAACTCATTTTGGAACTTGCAACTAGAGTATTAGCAGCCCGTACTTGAAACTTTTCCTTGCATTTCTATTTATACCATAGAATTTGATAAATTTACCACTGCTACGTATTACACACTAGTACAGTATACTATAAAAGATGCACAGTGTGGTAAATATATCAAAACTTGTGGTACGATTATCACTTCCCATAGTAAATTAGTTATATCCCGATGGGTTGTTACAAAAGCTGCTATTTAACTTGATATTGTCGTTTAGTTTGTAAAACTATAGTCATTATGTAGTCATTAACCAAGGAGATGAAGTCCACTCATTTGAACGAGAAAGCACGAAACAATAAAAAGAATGTGTTAATAACAAAAATCACAAGTACAAAGTAATATGTATTAAAACTTCAAAAGTGAGATGTGTTTGTTCCCTTTTGAAGAAACAGTTATCATTATAAACTACAATACTTGATTTTTCTTTGTAGATATCATATATTATGCAGAAGACAATAGATAATATTATTCCATATATGTGACCCCATTGGTTTGGATTTTTATAGCTCCTTTATCACCACTAACCATATCAAATGGATTGGATTAGGCTCACTTATTGGTCCTCTTGTTCGTCCTTTTCATATTGATTTTTTTTATCTCTAAAAAGATATGATAAAAGTATATCATTACATATATTTTAATTTAAACACAATTAAATTCTCTACAACTTTTGGATATAAAATTTCTAAAGTTGGTTTCAGTACAAACCGATATATATTTGTGGTTGTTTTCTCGTCTTTTTCCAGGACCATTCTGGAACGATTACATTTTTCAGAATGTTTGTTGCCCAACTTGCTACATTTACAGATTTTATGATGCTAGAACGTGTTAAGAAAATCATCTGACAGTCCGCACACCCTTTTCTTTTTATAGGTTATAAACTTGAAATAACTAGACCACAAAAGTTATATTTAGAATTTCACATCACAAATATATCAACCAATAAACATGCGCACAAACCATTAAATACTTCATAAGTGATTAATTATATTTCCTTCATAGTCGAACCTATTATATTATTCAAAGATGAACAGATCGAGTGACCCACTTGTCAGGGGTGTCTCAAGTTCTTATGGGGCCTAAAACAATATCGTAAAATAGGATATTATGTTACGTGTAATATTAAAAATCTAGATAGTGTGTACAAATATATGGGGCCATAAAAAGAATCTGTGGTCTAAAACATTAACTTTAACAGATTTAATCTTTGAGACACCTCTCTCACTAAAGCCTGATTCAAATATTTAAAAAAACTTCTGTATCATCATTGAAGACGATTAAAAAATGCTAAAGAATGTTACATGGGAAAGATAACATCACGCTTGTTACTGAAATGGATAAAAATTTGTTTTTGGGCAGAAGACCAAAATGTCCTAAAAGTCATTTAGATTCGAGGTCACCACCATTTGTCATCATTATCCAAATTAGTTAAATTAACTTATAGTTAGTCTCTGTCATTTGTGTCATGATACATCCCGTGAATCATGCTAATTATTATTTTAATTAAAGGTATCATGTATAAAAAAATGAAAAGATAATTGAGTGCAACAATTAGGCTATGATTTTAAAACTTTATATGACCAATGATTCAACGCTATTTTATAGATTTAATTATTAAAAGCTCTTGATCCAACAATTAAAGTAACATAAAATCGTAAAACATTGTTATTAATGTAACTTGTTAACTTTTATAAGCTTATGGCATACAGCGTATAATATATAATAGAAAAATGATTTGTTGATACTAGCATTGTACCCGCGCGATGCGGCGGCGGTTTGGTCATGACGACGACTGGTGGTGGTGACGGCGGTCGTGGTGGTGACAAACTATTGTTAGTGGTGGGTGTAAGTAATTGATGTAAAAATATAGTGGAGATATTTTAAAAGATAAGGGATTGATGATGTAAATTATTTAATCAAGGGTAAAGTGGTAATTTTGCATCTAACACTTTTATGAGAGAGAAAGTGATAATTATTATCTATACTATATTATAAAAAGAATAGTCCTTTTTATTTTTGGTAATGTTGAAAATATGTAATATTTTCACTTAACACCCCTTAAAATACTTTCATATACACTATCCTCTTAACATTAATGATTAAATTACACTGTCAGTCCTTTATTATTTAAAATATGTCAATTAACCTTTTACATCAATTATATACACAACTCACCGCCGCTCCACCACCAATAGTCGTCCAACCATCACACAGTCACCGCCACGACCACCACCGCATAGCGTGGGTACCGTGCTAGTAAATTTTAAAATATACGAAGTACTGTAAAAGTTAGTAAATCATGTTTATAATAAATAAAATCAAAAGTTATGATATGAATATCATTTTCTTTTTAAAAATAGTAATGGTTTGATTGGTCTATTTTATGAATGGTAAAAAAATGGTATAAAAATCACCTTCCTTTTAGTAAAGGTGTGTATGGTAAGAATGAAAGAATGAGTACTAAGAATTGTGCGTTTCATCATTATAGATATATATAGTTCATAATTTTTAATGATCATTTATACTTGGTTAAATATTATTAAAGGCTAATATGTTAATTAACTTGATCACTTGGTAACTAATTAAATTGTACCCTAAATGCACGTTAGGTGAACAGTTTCGGGTAAAATTCGTTCATATTCAATCGTGTAGCTAAATAAACAAACATGAACTAAAAAAAGTCATTCACTAGTACCTTAAATAACCAAACATAAACATAGCTTATTTTCGTTCATATATGTTTGTCAATGTTTGACCAATAATAGATCAGTTATATTTATTGAAATAAGATTTGTAGTTCAGTTTTTTTTTTATCCAACCAAAATCTCATCGAAATCCTACCACTAGATCTTATGTACGTAAATCCTATGTTTTTCTTCATATATATTCTATTGTTTTCCTTTAATCTTATGAATATATCATAGACATGTTTCCATCAATCAAGGTCGTAAATTGCCGTATCTTAAGTCAAGATCGAGTTCCTAACGAAGGTTACATTAACTCCGCTTCCCAGCTGCCACTTGCCTTTGCTTCCAAATTGACAAAACCTCATAATTGAACACCATCAACCAACACTATGAACCAAAAATCCTTGACTTTCTATTTTCTTTTCCCTCTTTTCTCTCGACATGCAAAGCTTCAAAGCCCATTTAAAGAAAAAGAAATGATATTTAAACCATTTATTTTGATAAATTTATTCAAACGATACATTATTAATTTGTACAGACATCAATAAAAATGGTCCGCTCTCTTAATTAAAGGAACGACCATATTTTCATATTTTGTGCTTGCAATTCTGAAGCAAACAATCACAATAAATACATCATAATAATTTGTAATCCAAATTAATATTTGTTTAAGTTTATGTTAGTGTTGAATTATTCTTCTTCCTTCAATCATTCGAGACCAAGATGATAGGAGATGCACATGGACTAGAGGAATCTCTCCAATAGGGACACGGCAAATAATAAACACCAGTTTAGAAGATATTTATTCCTAACTTAGATTAAACCCCTCTTTGTGACATGACATATCCTTTTCTTTCATATGTGGCTCACAAAACTCCTCAACTCGATCAACTACGTGACAAATTCATCAGATATACATGCATGTGATCAATAAATAAACAAATTAAATATATCGAGTATTATTTCAATTGCATACATGTTTAATGGAATATGATCGAGGCAGATTTCTGAATGTGGATTTTAGTGCGGATGTTACCTAGATTATTGAAAGTATTCATTGATTCTTAGCAGACAACAAAACTGCATGTATTTAAAATAGAAAGAAAGATAAATACTCTAAAAAAGAATTAGCAAAGAGAAGATCTAAAAATTATGGTTTATTGATCGATATTAATGATTAATAAACTTTTAGCGTACATGTAGATTATGAATATGTTGCTTCTCATCAATACCGTCGATATCGACATGTATTTGCATCATATTTAATTTCATATATATTTATTTTTAGACACATGGACCATTTAAAACATGAGTTTTGCTAAATAGAACACCCTAATGACTGTGATATAGTTATGAAAAAAATTTAATATGTGAACTTTTGATATAAAACTACAAAAAATGTTTGTTATATGTTACCTATAAATTTTATATCTGTATTTAGTTTTTTTTATTTTTATGTTACCTATAAACTTTATTACTGTATTTAGTATTTTTTTTTCTTGAAATATATATAACCGTCAAAGACACGGGAGAGAACTAGTCTCTTGGGCTAGGGACTCTCTATCTATATACTAGAAACTGGATTTATAGCGAGCTTTTACTATTAGAACAAAGGCATAGTTTTAGGGACACTCACGTTGCTCGATTAGTTTCTGCTAGACAAGAAATAAAGAACATAACCAATACAGGGAACAAGGGAATACCGAACCATATCTGCTTTTGCGCCATGACAATCTCACTCAGATTACAAAAACCTACACATATTAGTACAGTATACCGGGGTCCCCAACCAAAACCACACGTGCAAGCTTCCCTGCATGTGGCTCGTCCGTGCTTTTCTATTCCGCTTTGCCGCCTATTATATTAAGTTAAGAGAATAGGTCCCGTTCAAGCGGTCCTCCTTTATTCATCTATACCAGCGGCCACACACAAGCCCATAAAAAGGATTTCAGCGCCCCTTCTCTAGATAAGAAGCCAGACGCGCCATCACCTACAACCCTTTCCTCTGCCGGGGACTTCCATGAAATGAAAAACTTAGCTAGGACCGAAGAGAGGATTGCTAACCGGATGAAAATCGAAGAGAGCATTGCCAGTTGCATTCCATTTTTTTCTCAATTGAGAAGTCAACTAACAAATCAATCCTTCCCTTATATAATATCCATTTTACACGGTCTTTGTTGAAATAGTGTAAATAGTGCGAGACTTTCAACTAATGAAATCTAAACAAACTAGTTCAGTCAGATACCGACTAAGGAACCTCTAAAACAGCTATCGGAGCAGTAGTAGCTTGAAGTTCGTATACCAAAGACGACGGAATTCCCCATTTTCTAATGCAATACGGCAAAGCTTAGGGACTCAGTTAGTCCAATATCATTCTATGAAATATAATAGGGCTAATACGACCTATGATGGGCAAACAAGCGAGCTAACTATGCATCGGAAAGAAAGCTTTCGACGTCACTATAGGCCAAGCCCTATACCTCTACCATTGCCTTGATCAATAGGATAGCGGACAAGTAAGTACAAGAACAGACTTGGAGTAAAAGGGAAAGCTGCAAGTAGGGTCAAATGCCTAAACCAAGGGGTCAGACTTGGTGAGGAACGCTGGGTGCCTATCCGACGTACCCCTCACAAAAGAGAAAGATCGATGGCAGAAGCAGATAGAAGGCCTTCAAGTATAAGATCCTAAGCTTAAGCTCTGACCGAAACAACAGTACGATGCCTAGTATCCCAGACAACGGTAGACAAACTGAACATGTACCGTAAAGGTATACGCTTACAGCCAGGAAGGTGCCGAGCGCTGACGACGAGTATAGAGATGGTAAAAAGGTATAAGAGGAGGAAGAAGGCGCTGGCTGATTGACGTTCGTAGACCCATACTCATCAGAGGTAAAATAGGCACAAGCATAAGAGGCGGTATATTCCGAGGTGTATGCGTTAAGCCAACTATGTGATGAGAATTGGGAAGCAGAATTGAAGACTACTCTACACTAACTTATAAAACTTGAGTCAAGTAGAACACTACTCTACAGTCTACACTAAATCACTAATATTGTGCAAGCTAAGAACATTCAATCTGTTTCACTTAAAGAGAAAACCAAAACTTCATTAATAAAAAAATTTCAATGAACTGTTGAAAGAAAATAATGTAAAAAATTTCAAATTAATTATAAAAAACTACATTATAAATTGATCTATTATTGTCATTATGTTAAAGGGAATATTAATTGCTAGACGTCGTTACACAAAATGTAGTTAGTGTAAAACATCTCATATCTTATTATGACACACCCAATTAATTAAAGAATATATTGTTTTTAAAAATTTAGTCATTATTGTATTTTGTATTGATCAAATTAATGTAAAATATATAAGTGGAGATTGGAGATAGCTAGGGCCTAGCTAGCTAGCTAGCTAGCAGTGTTTGATTCCATAGACGAGTTCATTGTGGGGCCATATATAGACGAGCTCGACCATATAGCTAGCTCAGCCTTTTCCACAAAAACCCCACACCACGCATGATCCACACCCAAATATACATACACGTTCTTCATCCGGCAAGGCGTGCTTTCCATGTCCCCCCGGCCCTCCCTCACCCTCCTCTAGCTATCTCTCTTCATGCATATGACATATGTACATGAATACACACATGCACGTTTGTTAATTAGTATGTGCATAAAACATTTTTGATACATATTTATGTAGGTATAATTAATCGTATATATTCGTCTCCTATTGGATGGGAAATAGGAGAATTCAAACAAACACCTGCAGATCAAATATGTTTGATGGTTCACTTCAAATGAATTGATCGGATACAAAACAAACAACATCCTCAAATCACGAAAACAAATATAAAAAACCCTGTAATTAAGATAATATATCATTACTTATTTAAGAAACTAACAAATTTAAAACTCATAAGGTACTCGGGTTTTGACATATATTTGTCATCTATGTTAATTTTATTTTTAGGAACACCTTTAGAGTATTGGGTATCCGCTTCAAACATCATTGGTTCTGATCAAAAGAATAATTTTACTTTGCATCCTACGTAAATTACATATTTATAGAATAAAAACTATATTGTATATATTAAATAATTTAAAATAGAGAAAATTAAATTTGGTCCTTAAACTTAGCAAGTTTTGCACTTCTCGTCCTTTAAGTGAAAAAATAGCAAAAATAACATTAAACTTGGCACTTTTTTCATTTTTCGTCCCGGGACCATTAGATGTCATCATTTAAAGAGCTTAATGGCATCCAAATGATGGAGTTTGGTCTCGAGGACGAAAAGTAAAAAAAGTGTAAATTTCTTTGCTATTTTTTTACTTAAATGACGAAAAATGTAAAATTTGTCAAGTTCAATGTTGAAAAATATAATTTTCTCTATTTTAAAGTATGTTCGTTTACCTCGATCTAACATGGGAGGAACAGAAGAAATGATGAGATGTTTGTGTAAAAAGGTACATGAGGTAGTACAAAGACACAGATCGAGAAATAGATCCTCAGAGCCCCCATGTGCTGCGCATCCTCGATCTCTTTCAAATAACTTAAGCCCCTTATAAAGTTTTAATTATCATTAACATATTTACATGTATATTATTATCAAGCATATATATTTTATATTATTACTACTATTCAATTAAATGTTAAGGGGTATATTTTGTTTCAAATTTTAGGATCAATGTGGCTTTGGACTTTGAGTGAGTATGAAAATAAGTTTTAAACCCATATTGTCATTGATGGGTCTAATAAGCTCTTTAATCAAACATTTTCAATAGGCAAGAAAGTCATTTCTTTATTTCTGCTACCATTCAGTCATTAACCAAGCACACCGCATATATAGATGTATTGTGCATGTGAAAATAAATCTTATAGCTAAATGTGGTGATAGTTTACTCGTAGAGATAACTTTTGTCTTTTGGATAAAAATCAAAAATTTATATACGAGTAGTATTATATGATAGTATAAAATTTAACAGAAAAGTATATTTGTTGTTAAAAACGAAAAAAGAAAATGAATCTTATACTAACGAATGGTGTCGTTAATCTTGGGCCGTTGATTGCTAAAGTCCACCCTTACCCCACATGACTAATCAATGCCAAATACGGATTAGTTGGATCTAATACCAAACAAAGGAAACACGGGAAACATAATCTCCTTTGGATTATTTTAATTATTAAATTATGATACTGATAAAGTTTATATATAAAATATAATAATCAATTCTAATTATTGTGTTTTCTTTTTTAATTGGACCAAAGGCAATTAAAAGGAACGGGCAAGATCTTTTTATGATCGGGGCAACTCTAGCTTCACATATTCATTTGGTGCTGTCGCGCTGGCCCACATCATAATATGAAGATTAATACATGTAAATGAAAGGTCGTCTAAATGTCATTGAACCAAAAGTTTTAGGAGATGTTGCAATTTAGAGAACCTTATAATTATCTATATCTCTATACTTTTATACTGCTATATAAAGATTATACACTTTTATTGAAAAATTAAAAAAAGAAGAGATGCAAAATAACCATTATACCCTTAATGAATTAACTTACACCATTGGTCTCTTATCTTTTAAAATATCTCATTACCCCTTTAGATCAATTACCTCTACATCAATTACATTTATATCAACCTACACCACTCGACACCGCCACCACCACCATCACCAATAATCGTGTCATCACCACTTGTTGCCGACACCACCAGACCACCATAACCATCACCGTCGCATTGCGCTGATACCGTACTAGTATATTCTTAAGTACTCACTCCGTCCCACTAAAATTGTCATGTTTTTTATTTTCAAAGTCTAACATTTGCAACTTTGACCTTAAATAATTTTATTTTTGTTAGATAATACTTGATGAAAGTTATATGAATTGATTGTGTTTTAGACGTATCTTAAAAGTATAACTTTTATCAAGTTTTACATAACACAAAAAAATATATTTAAGGTCAAAGTTTAAAGATAAAGACTTTGAATATACAAAGTAAGACACTTTTAATGGGACTGAGGAAGTATTTTTTGATTGCTCCGAAACATGCAACATCATGAGACAATTATATATATCTGGAAAGATACATAGGTAATATGTTGATGGTGGTGTGGACGTGTGGTGGTGGTGGATACTGATACCAGTACGACAAACATCAACATATTATGTATGTATCTTTCCAGTTATATATAATTTAGAATTAATTATAAGATTGTCCCTAAAGTTTTGGTACTTGACTTTGGAGTCTCATCAACAATTTTGGTTCAAAATAATCTAACTTTTGATCAAAAGCGTTGACATTTGGACCAAAAGTATGGACGGACGTCAAAGTTTAGGATTAAAACCGTACTTTATGAAAGATAAGAATGAAACTTGTTATGTTTTGACAAATCATCAAGATGATTTTCTGTAATTAACTCTTAAAATTATAATAACATAAAAGGTTTTTTTTTTTTTGAGATATCAACTTTTTATTGGTGAAAATAGGAAGTAGTGGCGGAACCAGAAACGAATTTGACCTGTAGCACCAATTTTTTCCGTTAGCCTCCTATTGTCGCAAAGTAACGATAACATTTAGAATGTTTCAACTTTTAGCATTTTATTAAGGATTTTTGTCTATTTTTGCTGGATTTTTAAGAGTTTTTGGCACTTTTGAAGTATTCTTTTCATATTTATTAGGACAAATACATATATAAGTTTTATTGATGGAAAAATCTTTCAAAAGTTTAATATTTGTTACATTGACCGATATCTCTTATTTATTTAACTCGTAGCACCAATAAAAATTCATCATTTTTGAGAAAAGTTGTGATACAAAAATTTAACAGACTTATAGCCCAGGTTACCACTTTTCTAGGTGTAGATGGTTTACATTTAATTTATCCAAAGGTAGCAATCGAATATTGGCCAAATCTTAATTAACATACTTATTTAGCTGTGCTACTTCTTTCTCCTGAAAAAAGTAATAATTATACAAACAAGTAACACAATTGAGCAACTTAATTAAGACTCGGTCAATTTTTAACATCACATGTTTATTTTAATTTTAATTTAATTTAGTACAAATATCGGTCGCATAATTTTGGGGTAACAAACTCTCTCACCGTCAATTCATCGAATGGTGAAGTTTTAACATGATAGCGAAGAGTTAGTTATGTAAACCGGATTCTGCTACCACGATACGAATAACAGTGTCAAAGAAAATATCTAATATGAGTGGGTGTTGATTTAAATTTAGAATTAATTACAAGATTGTCTCTAGTGTTTTGGTCCCTGAAGTTGGAGCCTCATCAACAATTTTGGTCCAAAATGATTGACTTTTGATCAAAAGTGTTAGACATGTGGACCAAAAGTAGGATGAGGGTTAAAGTTTAGGATTAAAAACCGTACTTTATGAAAGATAAGAATGAAACTTGTCATTTTTGACAAATCATTAAAATGCTTTTATGTAATTAACTCTTAAATTTATAATAACTTAAAAGGGTTTTTTGGAGATATCAACTTTTTATTGGTGAAAATAGGAAGTAGTGGCGAACCAGAAACGAATTTGACCAGTAGCACCAAATTTTTTTGTTAACCTCCTATTGTCGCAAAGTAACGATAATATTTAGACTGTTTCAACTTTTAGCATTTTATTAAGGATTTTTGTCTATTTTTACTGGATTTTTAAGAGTTTTTGGCACTTTTGGAGTATTCTTTTCATATTTATTATCATAAATACATATTTATAAGTGTTATTGATAGAAAAATATTTCAAAAGTTTAATATTTATTACATTGACTGATATCTCATATTTATTTGACTCGTAGCACCAATAAAAATTTATCATTTTTGAGAAAAGTTGTAATACAAAAATTTAACGGACTTATAGCTCGAGTTACTACTTCTCTAGTTTAGATGGTTGTTTAAATTTACATCTAATTTATCCAAAGGTAACAATTGAATATTCTCCAAATCTTAATTAACATACTTAGTTGTCCTACTTTTTTTTTTTATAGAAAAAAGTAATAATTATACAAGTAGCACAATTGACTGATCATTGAGAAACTTAATTAAGACCCGGTCAATTTTTAACATCACATGTTAACTTTAACTTTAATTTAATCTTGATAAATTTAGTACAAATATCCATAGTTTTGGGGTAACAAATGGTAAAGTTTTAACATGATACCGGATTCTGCTACAACGATGCAAATAATAGCGTCAAAGACCCCCCCACCCCCACCCCCACCCAAATAAATAAATAAATAAACAAAATTGCATTTTAATAATAAAAGTAAATAATGCAAATAAAGTTATCTGCCACAAGTCTTGGGTTCGACTATTAGGAGTGACAAGTCTGTAGGTTTTTTCCCTGAATCATCTGTAACGGCTTATGGTCTACATCTCGCAATCTAGAGTATGTGCAGGGCTTCACCATTATACGACGATGTGTTTCCTGGTGTCGAATATCAACTAACTGTTAAAATATATAAATAAATAAATAAATTTGCACCTTGCAAGATTTAAATTTGCGTCTCATTTAAGTAGCTAGGAGACATAAATGATTGACAAGTTAAGCCATTATAGAACTCCAATATTGCTATCCCAAGAAAATTGTTTCATGGGGCTATTATTAGAAATGGGAACAAAATCAGATAAAATTAACAATAGCTTAAAGACTTTAAACAGGTAAAATTACAAAAAACAATATCAAATCAATCGTTATAATTCTAATAAAAATATCTCCTTTGTAGCTAGCTTAACAACCAAACAAATTTTAAAATTATGAAGATGAGGATTGTAAGGTGTCATCCTTAAGTTATTATCATGCGTATCAAACAAACTGGTTAGCTGTTTGTGGCTATTTTATATTACAACTGTGAGTTGTAAGCAATACATACAATAAAAAGAAACACCCCAACCCCACCCCCTCGATCTCCTCCATAACCTTATTGCCCTCCTTCTAATATGCTTTACTATTTCTAGCTTCTAGTTTATTGGAACACAATCACTACTAGAAACTCTTTGAGTACTTGTTGAAAACCTCTTCTTTACTATCAACTTACTTTATTAGTAGTCTTTGCCACTTCTAATTAAAAAGGTTAGAAACCCTAATTATTCTTCTTCTTCATTGTCATCCCATTTGTGCAAATCACTTTTTCCACATACTTTGTTGATATAATTGCTTCTTTCCTACCCCGTGGTTTTTCACATAAATCTTGATTTGTATCTGCTTTATCTTTATACTTCTATATGGTATATGCATATATATGTGAGTTTTTTTCCGGTAAAAAGTTGTCACCCTGGTTAAATTATATTTGATTTTTTTAAGGTATATACATATATATGTGATCATATGAACTTTTGTGCTTGGTTAATTTCGTGTTCTTTGTCAATCATTTGCTTCACTAATTGAGTACTATCATGAGTTCATCACTTTGATGAGATCATAATTTTATTTTATTTTTGTCATTTGTAACAAAAAATTAAAACTGATTAAGGTTCTAGCTAGCTTCTAGTGTCGTAATACAATTATTTTAATTTATTACAATGAATGTGGCATGTGAATAAAACAAACCAAAAAAAGAATCTTGTATACACATTTCCTTCTTAACTTTATGTGTGTTACATTGGAGCCATGCATTTCAATATCTTATATATGTATATGCTTTCTACAAATGCAGTTCTCAACAGATTGGAATCTTCACAAAACTCTGATTTTCTTTCCTTTTCTTCCATTGAATATTGAAGGAGAGAAAAATGGACAAGTTTGTTCAGCCATATGATAAAGAATGCATGAAGATGGCCATGTTAAAGCATGAAGAAACCTTCAAAGAACAGGTATATATAGCTAGATGCATGATTTAATAATAATTGTGTCATAAATATAATCTAATAATTATACTTGTCTTTTATGATTAATTTAGTATTAATTAATTTATGATGATTCATTTGAAGGTATATGAGCTTCATAGATTGTATCAAATTCAGAAGATGCTAATGAAGAATATGCATATAATAAGCACACAAAACCATCAAGAAAACATATGCTTCAATAATAATAATCAACAACAGATCAATAAGAGCAATTTTGATTTGGAACAACCCGCAAGTAATAAAGAGTACAAGCTAGATGATGATCAATATATTGTGGAAGACGAGTGTGAAATCGAGCTCACGTTGGCTCCAACAAGTTTTAACCGAAGGAGGAGCATGACGAATAAGCCCAAATCATTCGAACCGGTGCCAAGTTTTTCGTCGTCTTCATCAGGGTCGAGTCACATAAAGAGAGTAGATAGAATTACAAGAAACAACACTTCTTCTTCTTCTTCTACAGATAGAACATCACTCAAACAGCCTCCATGGATGTATCAAGTTTTAAGTTTAAAGATGACTTGATATAAAAGACAATTGGAGATCATGAACTCAAGAAAAGATCAATGTTTGGTATAATATTTCAAGATTTTAATATTTAGCTAGGTTTTTTAATCAATTTTTCTACTCAAGGACACTACTGATTTGTTTGTTTTTGTGAAGTTTCTAGTTTTCTTTCTTTCTTCTTTTTTTTTCCCTCTCAATGATCGAGCTAGTTGAGGTTAGTTTTTAGAAAGAAAATCTTCTACTTTTTCCTAGAACATGCTACTAGGACATGTACCTAGTACATTAAAGCTTGTAAATTGACTAATTTGGCACTTTGCAATGATGGTTGTCTCTCTAGTCTTTTGTGTGAAAATTTCATATGTATCTTTTGGAAAGAAAAAAAAAAGTAGCTTTATTTGTAACCAAGTTTTGCTCTTTATGATGGGCATGCGTTATCAATTCGTAACGGATGAATTTGTCAAAGTGTTTACGTTTGGCTAGCTAGTAGTATTATTGATGGTAAAATGGATGATGTATGTGAGGGGTGGGGGCAACCATATCTCATGATAGAACACAAGTACACAATGATACGTTAGCAATATTATGGATAAGTGGAATCAATAAGTTGCATTGTAGAATGTCCACGTCTATCTTTGAGATGAAACTAGCTAATTTGTTAGGTTCCATGTACAGTTCTTAAGCCATTACATAAAATATATATATATAAAGCAAACATATGTACTTGACATGCATTTTTTTAAATATATTTAATTTAAGGTTTCTAGCTTGTGTCTCCTTGGTACATTCATATTAATATATCCATCTTCCTTCGTAATCATCATCCTATGAAAGTGTTCAAGAGAAAGGTTATGGAAAATGTAATCTAGTGACTCTCACCTGTTGAGTGTAAGGACATCTAACGATCAGGGCCGATTATAAGGAAACTTAGATCTATGACAAGCTTGAAGAAATACCCCTAATCTAAGAACAATAAATTTAACTCAGGGGCCTAAAAACCAAAATATGTTGTACCTAACCTCTTAAGCACCAATCAAAATGCTAATAGTTTATTAATAAAGGTATAGACACTATATAAAATATAAGTTTTACACATATATGTTTATATAAAATTTAAAAATATAGGCTCCTGAAAAATCGGACTTCGGACGGTCGTCCACTTTGTCCAAATCCCAAGCCCCCCATGCTAACGACGTTTAATTACTGATAGCCTAACATAACTACATAAGATGTAGTCTTTTTTGATTCAGTTATTATGTAATAATATTTATGGTATAGCTCTCATGCCAAGGAAAAACTCTATTCGATTGAATGGATGGCTCCAAACCATATTTCTTTCTGTTAATACCGTTGGTGTTAAATAGAAAGTCTTGTTATAAAATACTAACCATATGGGTTATAGTCAAGTTTGAATAAAATAATTATACATTTATCATAAAATTTAAAAAGTTAACTTTTAATATGAAACATATAATTTATTATAAACATGAGGTTATATTTAACATTTTCATAAAGAAAATAAAACTACCAAATTAAGTAATTAAGAATTATAAATTATTAGTTAATATTCAAAGTCTCAAAGTTTACAATTACAATAATTTCGAACATTACTCTTCATGTTAAAAATAATATTTCATATTAGCACTGAAACTTGAGTATTAGCTAGTGATGTTTTTAACTTGTAGGCTTAAGTATATATACTAAAGGTCGGTAAAACCTAGTTTTTTTTAAGCATTATTTACCATGCAACAAGATTCAACAGTGAATTCTTGTATGTATATTTACCTTTAACCGCTTGTTTCCAAAATAATTTGTCAAGATCCAAAAGGTAAAAGGTCAACATTAATGTTTCAGGAAGATATAATCTCCCATGTGTTTCCAGGGAGAAAATAGAAAATAAAGGTTCAAGTCAATTATTATTCTTTCTTTAAAACCATGGAGACATGTTGGGGAGTTTCTTATTAATTAGAATGCTTTTCAAGTACCTAAAATTGAAAAGCTAGGGGGGAAGAATCGTATCCAAATGACAAATAAATATATATGGCATCTTTTTAAGTACATGTTCATTAATTGATTGATTGGATTTAGTTAATTAGAATATCTTACATAATAAATCACATTTAAAAATATATCACATGAATAAACATTAGTTAGCCAACACCACAAACGCATACAAATCTATTGTTTATTATACTTATCGTACTTTAACATTATAAAATTAGTTACAATTAAACTTAAAGTTGATATGATATTTCCATTAATACTTATACTTTACGTAATAAGAAAAAAAACTCATTCTTATGAAATTCAGCAAATATAGTTACTATGAATCAATGCCAAACCCATAAATATAGTTGGGCATATAAATTTGAACATGAGCTTTTCCTTGTTTAAGTTATATGAAGATAACAAATTATTCTTCTATCCGGAGATACTAATTTCACAAACTTTCCAAAAATTTGTCTTGCCACACTGAAGTTGTTTACTTAAAGTGGGATCCGAATGATGTGACATCGTAGAAAACAAGACTTTTACCCCGATCTCCTACTGATTTTGCGGTAGTAAATAGTTAATTTTGTAATATAGTGTTAATGAGATATCTATAAAATGAATAAGATAACATATACTTTTCTATTATTCATGTAAGATATATATTTATCCTCAAAAATAGATGCCTGATATGATCATGCATAACCCATTTATTTATTGGCATATAGATTTTATTTCGTTTTCCCCCTTATCTTGCACACTTAATTTTGTTATATATTTTGATTTTCTTTAATGCGTATTCTTACGGCTACTAATTAGTCATATTATTTTTCAATATGCACTTCATGTTTAATCATGAAATATAATAATCAATAAACAAAATTTGAAAGCTAATCTTAACCAGCTAATACCTAATATTCTTGAAATTTCACCAACCAACTTGCTAATTAATTTTAATTATGATTAAATATATATATTGCCGACTCCAACATTAGGGAGAGTTGAGGGCATATTTTGTCTGCCATTATATTGCCACTAGATTCTCCTTCCATATGAGTGACACAACCTGTGTTTTCAATATAAGAAATGATAATAGTATCATCATTTTTTATTAATCTATCACAAGATACAAGATTTCCAACATATAAAACAAGTCAGTGTTATATATATGTGGTAGATTAATTACTTGTGGTGGTACATTTATCACTTCCCTTTCAATATATCTTATACTCTACATCCATAAAATATGCTACTAAAGTTTTCTTGTTAATTATGCATCATTGCTTTGAAAGCACACATTATATTATATATTACAATATAGTATAGTATGGATATCAAAATCTACGGTTCACAATTTTGGATACTCGGATATCCAACATTTTAGATACGGATATTAAAATCGGAAAAATTTTATATACAACCAATATTAAATCCTTAATTACATATTTATCCAATTAAAATTAATAATTACATATTTACTTAACTTTAAGCTAGATTATATCACATTTACCCAAATCACAAGATATGTTTACAAATTCCATGTGTGTTGTTGGATTTTCAAATGTACGCAAAGTCTAATAACTAAGAACCATGATATTAGACTTAATTGGGCAAATAATGATATGAGATACAAGAGAAAAACTTGACCAGCTTGTACGATTGATTGTGGTGTGGTACAATTGCAACATGACTACAACTTGGTTTCACATCCGAAACTCGAATATTCAAATTAACAGATATCTCATATTAATTAAACATCCCTAGAAATGATGATAATTAGCTTTAGAAAGGCATGCGCCACTGCTAGTTTGTCTGTCATGTTTTTGCTTTTTCACACAGCTTTTTTATTTATTTATTTAAATTAATTAACTTATTTGAAAAGCTCTCAATCATTTCGAACTTATATCCCCACAAACTCCCCTTAACAATTAACATCATCATTCCAACTTCAGTTCTCTGCCTTTTCTAAAGTTCCTTTTTTTTTTTTTTTAAAAAGAAAAAGAAGTTAACTGCTACTAATAGTTCTTTGATTCATCATTCTTCTACGCAAACATAACTTTATAAAGAAAGAAAACATTTAAAGTTTTTTTAGAACTTTTTTCTTCTTCTTCTAAAGTGTAAAATTCGTCTATGTCAGATAGATGTACAAGTTGAAGTCATTACATGTTTAATTAGATACATATATCACCTTCGTATCATTGTAACGATCAACGCTCAAAGCACGTACGAATCCGACCCGATTAATCACTAGCAGCCCACATCCCACTTGTATAAAGCTATATATAGCAGCACTTCACAATAACGTACAAGTTATAACTAATATAGACGAAAATATATATGTAGCATATCAATATTTTTTTTATAGTTCCACAGATACAGGGGAAAATTCTATACTTACTATATGTACTATGTAGCATATATCCATGGTTGAGGAGTTCAATGTTTATTAAACTTTTATATATATATATTACAAATAAATTTACATACATATATATGACACACAAATATATAATAGACATAAAAAAATAAAAATTACTCATGGTAGAAGTTTTCTTGCAAAATATGCAAATCAAGAAATGGAATGTCTTCTGTCTTTACTTGGCTTATTTCTACCTCTGGTACCAGAAGGTAAAATCCCATCAGCACGTAGAAACGGTGTAAATTTACTGAGCCTTTTTGACATAGAATTGATAAAAGATTTCCGAGGTAGTGGTGGCTTATCAGCAGAATAACGTATGGAAGATGCAGGGCTGCCTAGTGGAGATTTGTAAACAGATGATGACTTTTCCGCTTCTTTTAATCTCATTTTCAACTTCAGAAGCTCAAATTTAAGGTCCTGGTTTTCTTTTTTCAACCGTGAGAGCTCATCTGTCGACTGTTGGTTGTTGTTAGAAGGTAGAGCCGTTTGGTCCATTACTATTAAACCACCATCCATAGTGTCTCTTAACCGTTGTTGTTCATGGTAAAGTACTTGAACTACAGTTTGCACAGGAAGCCGGTCATTTTGGGCTGCGTGTGCGCAGGCTTCACGTGACAGCTTTTGGCAATCCATCAAGCTGCATACTTTCTTTCTTTCTATATCGCTTAATGTAGGATGGGCCTGTATAGAGTCATGGATAAATGTTAAACAAGCAGTTCAAATGAAATTAGGAGTGTATCCATCTTAAGTATGTAATAACACGGTTATGAGTCTTTTAGATGTTTACCATTTTCCTTAAGTATTAGAAGTCGCTAGTTATATTAAAACCCCAGTGAATGACTGTTACTATATTACAAGCACGTAGTTTAGATATATATACCTGTCTGATATATTGATTCATACTATTATTATGGGCTGTGGTGTGTGATCATATATACTCTTAGTCCTGTAGACCTAGGTCAGTTTCCATGTGGGTGTGATGGTTAACATCACAGTTTTTCTGTTCTATGATTTGTTAGCTTCATTTGTGGCAATATAAATCGGGTGACTGGCAATAAGACTGTTTAGGCTTGAACTCGAGACTTTGTGCTATTTGTGACAGAGATGCCCCCACCCATTACCAAATTAGCAACAACTCATTGGCTATTTGTTAGCTTCATGCCCTTGGTATCTTTCTTTTAATTGGTGTCAACCTCTTTTTGTTGTATGCTTTATAGAAAACTAAGGAGATATATGAAGAATCCAATAGATGACATTGATGTAAGCATATTAGGTAGCCGAATTAGAAAGATTAAAACTATATAAAAGTGAAAAGGATGGCCACTCCCACTATCCCCACCCTGAATACTCAGCCGAGTGTCATGTCGTACACTTATTAGATTAACGTATCTATAAATGGAATGTTTCAGGTTGTGCTTCATTTTAACAGTTTAAGAGAAAGAATAGAAAAAACTCAAACGGGTAGAAAAACTCCCCATAGTGTATTCCCTCCTAATATCATTTTATTCGAGAGACTAGATTGTTACTGAAAAAATATGATTTATGTAAAATGACATTTGACACACTAGTTTCCCTGAAAAAGGAGTAGGAAAATTACTTAATTGCATATTATTATTTGAGTGAGCCATCAGCCCATCACCAAGAGTTTGCAGGTTCAAGTCTCACTTGAGACATAGGTGTATTATAGGTGTATGAGTCTTTGATTTACAGAGAAGAAAAAAACATTTGACAAACTAGAAATTATAGATAAGAAAAAAAATTTTACTGGACAAACATTGTTTGTCAAGGCATCAAGACCTGGCTCATGCAAAATTTACTAGGTTTGGCCCGTTACCCAACCCACCCGTTTGGCCTCTAAAGTAAATATCATGTGTTTGATTGTTTGTTTGTTGTCACTATTATTTTGTGTGATTGCTGATCTTAGAAATGATACAAGTTAGTACTTTTTACTCATATGACTCTTGGTTAATCTTTACTGACCAGCAGCACAACCTGGTTTCCCTGAACCTTTTTTTCCCCCTATTCTCTCTTATGTTTTGATACTTTTTTTGGCTTCATAAGTAAGTAAACCTAAATAATTATTAAAAACAACTTTTAATAAAAAAAGGTTAAAACCTTTTGTTTTGTGTTCGACGTCGGTCAAGACAGAAAAAAGGAAGGGAGAAACTTTTAACAACTTGCCTTCAAGAAAATATCAATGGCTCTATACATTCCATCCTCTGATACCTTTGCTTGCTCTGGAATATGTTCAGCAAGATTTATAAATTTTGACACCGGCAAGTTACGATCAGAAGCTATTTCTGCAAGATAGCTCTCCATTAGCTTCCCAACTTTCTCCATGTCGCTTTGATGAGGAGAAACATATTCTTCATCACGGGCCCCTTCTAACTCGTATTCAAGATAATTCATCATCACTCGTTCTACAGAATCTACATCAAACAATGTATCGCCATGAAAGTGAAAAGAAGGAATTAATATGTCATCCAAAACTGCCTGCCCCAGTTGTAATCCCATTCGTTTCTCCAAATCTAGCCTACAAGCCATTGTTGTTTCAAGGTAAATGGCAGCTCTAAGCAACATTGATAGAAAGCTAACCGACATTGCATTCCTTTCTCTTGGTAGAAGGCTGACTATAGTTTCTAAAACTATTCGCTTCTCGAGTTCATTTTTTGGCTCAATTTGTTTCTTGCTCTTTGTGAATATCTCCTGTTTGATGTTAGAATACACATGAAAAAATGAAAAAAAATATGCCAGATTAGCAATCTAACAACTGTACATAAACACATTATAAGTTGGTGAGTCGTATAAAAGGCTTATAAATTTGCTCATGTTTCAATTTCAAGTAACTAAGGTTGTGCTGTGAAAATGCATGTCTTTCAAAGGGGAATTTTATTGAAAAATTCTATCAAGAACCAGCTGATTGATTTAGGATGTCCATGGAAATTCCAAATAAAAATGATGCTAATTGATAATAAGTGATGTCCCATTATTTTAAAATTTTGTTTAAAAAAGAATTCTGGAAATGCAGCTAGTATAATAATAAGAGAGAGATCTTACTAAGCCTCGGAGACATTTTTGGGCGTAAAGCATTAAAATTGGACCAAGTGCATAATGTTTAAATCCTCTAGAAATCATTGCAAGAAGAACCCTTTGAAAGATATCGATTCTAAGTACAATTAAATCTTCAGCCCACCAATCAACTACAGCTTTTGGGAACGGCGATGATGAAGAAGAAGAATATAAAGCACCTTCTGAACCACCAGACGACAAAAACTGGCTTTCTTTGGTAACAATGAATGCAATGGTGTCTATACATCGGTTGATCAATTTTACTTTTTCAGCCATTGGTAAAAGGGTTGCTGCTGATTGCAAAATGGAAACTGCACTTGGTAAGGTCTTGAGTCCCACTTCAGTTAGATAGGATTCAGATCTTGATACAAGATTTCCAATTGCATAATCCTCTGTCATTTCAAGATATTCCCCCACACATCTCACCATGGCGATATTTTCTGTTGATAATTCAAAATTTATTCCATAACAGAACTTTGCTGCAAGCTCAAATCCTTCAGGCCCTCCTGGGACATCAGGAATTTCTACTACTAAATGATCAATGTCTCTAGGGTCAGACACTATTTTTTGCATATAACCACACTTTGAAACCAATGGAAACTGCATAGAGTCAAATTTTAATTTGTCACAATTTAGACAAGCAGTTCGACAGTTACATAATAAACGAAGCATAGAAAAAGTATACCTTATGTAATGAAAAAGATACACCTCCTGCAAGAACCGTAACATCACTTGGGTCATCCTGGGAGAAGCTCCTGTTAGCATTAAAATAACACTTATTAGATCTTCCTTTGTGTCCGTAATCAATATAGCTATAGACTATAGACTCTCTCTCTATATATATATATATAAAACACAAATTCTAAATTTTAAAGGGAATAAGATGGAGAAGAATGAAAGCAAACCAATCACTAGTTCTCTTCATGATATTGGTCATAAGCTCCTCTCTCGATTAATCCCTAAGCGCATATTAAATGACAATGGGTCGCACACTACCTCTTGCAGAAACATCCACCATGACCAATAATGAACATTACCATGTTCTATATTACACCATATATAGCAAATATTTTACAATAGTACATACATTTTACTTGTTAGTTATACAAATCTAGCTAAAGCAAACTATCAAACTAAAATACTCAATGAGTTGTTTCTTTCATTTTCCTAAACCATTATCTAGCATTAAATGTAGGTTTTTAATCTGTAACATGTCAAACAATCAACATCTTTCATATAATACCCCCATGATAGATAGTACCATTTGGCTAAAAAGGACAATGTGCAGGGACAGATAGCTAAAAATTTCTAGAGTTTTGTAAGGTTGGTATTGAATTTGTGAGTGTGTGGTGGTGATCAGTACCAATGGGATTTGGAGTATTTGGCCAAAAGATTACAAAATTCTCATATTGACAGTGTGACACATTTAATTAATCACCACATAATGTGTATCTATTTTGAACTAAGATAAACACTCTTAAAATTGTCCCAAGAAAATAAATTTCAAGATTTTAGTTACTTACATGATCAACTAAGATCCTAAATGTCAAGGATACAAAGTTCTGTCATGAACAGGGCATTGGAGAGACTATTTCTTGACAGCTAAGCTCCTAACTCCTAAATGCGACTATTAAACAAATTAAAAACATTAGAATATAAAGTTTACAGTAGGGTCTGTTTTGTCGAACCTGTGCTAAAGTATGTTAGGTTGCATGCTTGCTACTCTTTCCTACGCTTAATGTAGCCAGGTGATACTCAACAGACATGTATATCCTTTTTTTGCTATTTTTGGCCGATAGGTATGATAACTAAACTCTTTACACTTTTCGGCTTTCACGTCTTTGTGGCCGGAGGTCCTTATGGAAGCAACCTCTCTACCTTTGGGTAGAGGTAAGACAGCTAACCTCCCCCATACCACGTTCAGGAAGTGGGTCTTTGTTGTTGTAGGGTCTGCTTTGGCAAGAAGCCATTAATGGATGCAAATATAAAAGGTGAGTTCACATCTACCCTAATAGCAAAAGGACCGAGTTTCAGCAACCCCACAAGGCCACAAGCCGGTTGTATATCTTAATTCTTGCTGTGTCAAATAATGAAATACAACTGGAAAATTTGGACTTTGTTCGGTATGATTGAATTGTTGATTGCACGTAAAAAAATTTTAATTTGATCGAAATGCTGTTACTAGCCTAGTAGCACTGCGTCCTCATAAGAATTGTTTTTATAAAACTTATTTAAATTGATTTCACTATAAAGTAACAACGGGTTTTTTTTACTAACACGGTACCCACGCAATGTGACAGCGGTGGTGGGGATGGTGGTCTAGTGATGTTGATGACAGTATTATTGATGGTGGCGATGTCAAGTGGTGTAGATTGATGTAAAAGTGATAGTAGAATATTTAGAAGATAAAGACTTAAAGTATTAATTATTAAAATAAAGGTTTAGAGTGTAAATTAATTCATTAAGGACAAATTTGATACTTTATAAAAACATTTTCCATAATGAGTATTTATTAAGGGTAATTTAATATTTTTGCATCTAACTAGTTTCCAACACTTTCTAAAAAAAGGGGGTTGATAATTATTATAAAGGAGTATAGAAGTATAGATAAATCGGGAAGTGTTAAATGTTAAAGACTCGAACCACTGCACAGGCCGACATTCAAAGTGGGCAGTATGCTGGAAATTAAAACCTGCACACTACTGTAGAACATGAGTGATAACATGTATGTCCACACGCTCAAGAGCCAATGCCGACTCAAAGTTTTTGATGGCCTTAAGCCGGACTTTTTTTGGGGGACTTTATTTAAAGTCTCTAAAAAAACTCTTCTCTTTTATCTAGGCTTGGGCTGGCAAAGGCTTGTCTTAACCTTATTTATTTAAAATCCTAAAAAGATCACTTACCATTCACGTAGTTTCAACAGAAAAAGCTCAACTCCTTTAGGAAAAAATGTTCACCGGGGAAAAAGACAAGAGGCTTTGGAATCATGATATTGGGTTTAACTTTTATACATACTAATATCTTTATACATATTGCATACATACATATTATATATACACAGGTTATCATAAATTAGTTAACATATTTGAGGTTAAATATAAAATTTAGATAGTGTTTACGGATTTTTGTTTATCATTTTCTATTAATTAGGAAAGAAATCTGTGTAGAAAAAAGTCCAATAGCATTTTCAGCCCAACATCTTAAATATTTGGGGGCCTTAGAAATGTGGGGGGCTTAAACCATTGCCTAGCCCAACATAACTATTGGGTCGGCCTTGTCAAGAGCTAATATCTAAAACTGTAAGAAATTAAGATTCAATCCCAGTCTCCAATCAAAACATCACCTCCAACAGATCTCCTGACCCCAAATGGCCACTTGTTATAAGACCAAGTGGTTGAAAGTAACAACCATATTATTTGCACAAAATACTACTACTAACAAATTTTGTATGAAATTATTTACAATATAGATCATCTAACAATTAACCATACTAACCTCTTCTAAATCAATTAATTTTACATTCACCACCATACTGCCACATGTAATACCCCAAAAATTTTAAGGTAATATATTAAGTCTTTTTCTAGTTTTGACATTAAAATAAGTTCCTAGTATTTTATTTTTGATTTTTGGGGTTAATTTTGTTGGAATTTTAACGAATAACGGGTAAAATACCCATTAATTTTGGATAGGGGCGTGGCAACTCAATGGAGTGTCAACCATCTTTTTGTTTGATGAATCATAGTTCCATTAGGTTCATCCATTCCTTCTCTAATCATCTATTCATCTCTTTCAATCTAATTTTAACTCTCTAACCAATCAAAAGCCTTCCAATCATCACCAATAATAATAACAATCTTCTACCATTCAAGTAATTGAAAGTGGGGGTTTGGAGAGTGTATGGTGGTGGCTGAAAATTTCAAGAAAGAAAGAAAGATTTTGTGTTTCATACCATTGTTTTTAATTCTTTTCTTTAAGGTATTGATTCCTTAACCTAGTTTCATTCATTCTTTTGAATTAAGGTTCTTGAAAAATCCAATTTAGAGGTTTTTGCTAGAATTGAGTTATGATATCTTTTTCCCCCAAATTCTTGTATATTATAGTTTGTTATTGAGTTGCATGATGAATTTAATTAGGAATTTGAATGTTGACAATGAAAACTTTGATTATACAAGAATGATGATTTTATTAGTTGAATGGAATGATGATGGAATTGATGAATTGAACTCATAAAGTGAATTTTTGAATGAAATGCAACTTAATGGCAATTAAGATGGTTTGGGTTAGGAATGCTAATGTAATGTTGTAGGGCGAGGTTGAGTAGCTAAAATGGTGAATATTGTCTTATATGCGTATTGTGATGATTCGAATAGGTTAAAAGCTTGTTGTGCATTGCGGTTATTTGATTTGGTTATAGTGTTGCGAATGAGGTGAGTATACTTGCATACCTTTGTATATTCGTTGGGTCAATTACCACATGATGGTGGACTCCGTGTTTGGTAATTGATTTGGCGTTGAGCCTAGACAGTGGTTGTCTTTGATTACTGGCCTAAGTAGTGATCATAACTCATGTGGAGCATTGTTATTGTTATTATTTGATTGTGATTGTAATCATTTTGTAACACCCCAATTTTTATAAGATAAATAAATTAACCCCGTTTTGTAGTTTTGACATTAAATTAGTTTCCTATTATTTCATTTTTAGTCATGGGATTAATTTAGTTGGTGTTGGAATAAACATGATTCGATTCGAGTGATAAAACATCCCCAATCGTCCTGTGGAACCTGTAAGAACATTAAAGCATAATTGCTATTGATTTCGGGTTCCCATAACAAGGTGATTGAGTAATAATGGGATGAGTAATTCGGCTGCAACATGATGCACGAATTTGAGAGGAATACCCACACGAATTTTAGGGTTTATTATGTGTTTGGATTAACCTTAACTTAGGGTTAATTACCCTCTATTTATAATGAGAGTAATTACACATTCAACCCTTTAGTATTTACACATTCAACCCTTCTGGTGTTTAATGTGTGTACCATTAGTCCTCTTAGTTACAATCACCTAATGGGAAACCCTATACTACGTCTCTAAGAGTAAATACGCCCATCATATATTTACTTAGACATAGGGATTTCAGTTATCGTCAATTATCATATCAGGAATGATACATGATCAGTGACGGTCACACTAACGTGGTTCCAACAGTTGGTACTTTAACGGATAGCGGGTAAAATTACCCACAAATAAAGAAAAAGGGTGTGGCATTGTAAGGGAGTGCCAACCATAGTTTTCCTCCTTAGTCACCATTCCATTATTCCTTCTTCCAACTTCCTATACCTTCTTCTCTTGATTCTTACAAACCAAATCCTACTATATCAATCTAATTAGAGAATTATTCAAACAAGAAAAATAATAATAATCTTCTCCAACCATCTAAAAAATTGAAAAGTGATGGTTTGAGTAGTATGGTGGTGGCTGAAAATTAGGAAGGAGGAAGAGAAGGAACTGTGAATTGAATCCTTAATTTTATTCTTCCATTATTTAAGGTAAGGGTTTTCTAACCTACTTTTGATTTTATTGAAATTAGGGTTCTTGGAGTACCCAAATTTGGGGATTTTGCTAGAAATTGATTTGTGTATAGTTTTTCCCCAAATTCTTGTTCATTCTAGTTTGTTATTGAGTTGCTTAATGTATTTAGTTAAGAATATATGTGTTGACATGAAATTATTGATTTTTGAGAAAATGATGATTACCACTAGTTAAATTATTTGATGATGAAAGTGATGATGTTGATGATGGATTGAATTCAATAAGCAAAATTTGAATGAAAAGCAACTTGATGACAAAGTAAGATGATTTTGGGTTAGGAATGCTAGTGAAATGTTAGAGTGACTAAGTTGAGTTAGTCAAGATTGTGAATATTGTCTTATATGCGAATTATGATGTGATTATAGGTTGAAAGCTTGTTTATTGCACTTACGATTATTTTGAGTTGTTGATTGTGTCGCGAAGGAGGTGAGTATTCTTGCATATCCTTGTATGTATGTCGGGTCGCTTACCATATGATGGTGGATTCCGTGTATAGTAATCGATTTGGCGTTAAGCCTAAGTAGGGGCTCTATTTGATTACGGGCCTAAGTAGTGGCTATAGCCCATGTGGGGCAATGTTTATGTTTATATTTGATTGAGATTGTAATCATTTGCTTATATGAATCCATGTAATGCGTTAAGTGCAAAGGTGAGCATGTAGATATGGTACGACGGTGCCATAGGCTACATGTGATAGTCCTTTGTACATTGGCCCTCCTTCGTATATATGATGATATGCAAGTTTATTCACTAAGCATTCGCTTATATTTTAGATGTTTACCCTTTTTATAGGTGGTTCCGAAAAAGAGAACTAACTCTTGTTTGAATTGAAGATTGTTGATAGGAAGTTGAACTAGACGTTTTGGAAGGTATATGACCATTCGATGAAGAATGATATTTTGTGTAGACACTTAGTTATCCCACCTCTTTATGTCTCATGATACTCTTGTCATTTAGGTAAAACTTTATTTTGGTATGTTTATGCAAATTACATCATGTGAAGGTCTATGGTTTATAAACTTGTTTGTTTGACTTTGGATAATGACAATGTGGGTAATGCGACCCGTTTGGTCGTTTTAGTGTAAATTTCAATGCTTAAGGTTTCAGATGTATTCATTATGATGTAATATGTGATTTTACTATTTTTGGGCTTTTGGTTTGAGCATTTGAGCTTTAGAAAGAGTTTGAATCAAATTCGAGTCAAAAAAAATTTTCTGCAGACCTGAACGTAAATTTACGGCCCGGGACCATAAATTTACGTCCCTCGTATTTTTGAGGTACTTTATTTCAAAGAAGAAAAAAAATCCAGGAGCAAATTACGGCTCATTTTTATGGCTAGTTATAATTTGGACCATAATTTTACGGCTAGGTTTTTACAATCAGTTGTAATTAAGCCGTAAATTTACGGCTCTCAGCCATAAATTTACGGCCAGTACAAAAAAAAACCAAAAAATTATATCTTTTGGTCGAGTCGGGTCTTTTCACATTTGCTTATGTGAATCCATGTAATGTGTTGGCACAAAGGTGAGTATTATAGATATGACACGACGGTGCCATAGTTGATATGCAATAGAACTTTGTGCATTGCCCTCCTTCGGTTATATGATTGTATGCAAGCATATCCACTAAACATTCGCTTACCTTTTAGTTGCTTACTATTTTTATAGGTGGTTCCGGAAGAAAAGAACTAGGTATTGTTGATTGAAGTTGACTTGAAGTGCTAGTGACTTGAAGGTATTATTTTGGTCATCCGTGAAAGAAAGACATTTTGGTTAGACATATAGTTAATCCCCTCTCAAACTCTTGGCTCTTGATACATGTGTCTCTTAATGAAAATGTTGTGTATGATGTATTTTAAGTCTTGAAGTCTTGACTATTTGGTGGATTGAAGTATAAATTATTTTGGAGTCAAATTGGTCATTTCGTCACTTTGGGTAAATGCGAACGAGTGACCCGTTTGGTCGTTTTAATGTGAATTTTAATGGTTAAGGTTTCAGATGTATCTATTATGTTGTAGTATGTGATTTTATTCTTTTTGGTGTTTTGGTTTTGATCATTTGAGCTTTGGAAAGAGTTTGAATCAAATTTGAGTCAAAATGATATTGTGCAGACCTGACCAAAATTTACGGCCCAAAACCATAAATTTACGTCCCATTGTATTTTCGAGTACTTTTGATCAGAGACGAAAAAAGTTCAGGAGCAAATTACGGCTAGCTTTTTACGGTCAATTGTAATTAAGCCATAAATTTACGGCCCCCAGCCATAAATTTACGGCCAATACAAAAAAAAATTCTATCTTTTGGTCGAATCGAGTTAGGTCGTTTCACACCGCTAGGGGTGAGCAAAAACCAAACCGAAAACCGAAAAATCCGAACTGAAAAAAACGAAAAACCAAAAACCCTTGGTTTTAGTTTTCTAAAAACCGAAAGTTCTGGTTTGGTTTTGGTTTCTAATGAAAAACCAAACCATAAAAACCGAACCGAATCAAAAATATATATTGCTTACTTTATTTTATATTTATATCATTTCATTATTTATTTTTGGTAAATATGTTAATATATTTGCATTTTTAGGTGTATGTAATAATATCATTTATATGTTTTAAGTAAAAATACGTAACAAGATTGTTTTGCTTTAAGAATTGTATAATTAAACAACGCATAAAAGATATAAATACTTATATATATAATTTGTTTGAAGTTTGTACCACTTACTTTTATGGATATGTTGTCATTGTAGTGTTATTGTTACTAATATTATTTTGAAAACTTGTTGAAATTAATTATGGTGTAAGTAAATGGTATAAACTTATAAACTTTTCAAGCTCAATTTGACTCAAACCTCAAGTAGTTAAAAACCGACTAAAACCGAACCGAAATAGATCCAAACTAAAACCGAAAAAACCGAAACCCAATGATTTTAGTTTTTAAAAACCGAATTATAACGGTTCGGTTTCTGGTCTAGTAAAAAAAAAAACTGACCAAAATCAAACCTTACTCATCCCTAGCCATCGCCCATCACTGTCGTCATCACCATTATCAACTTTTGGTTTTTATCAATTGTATGAACTATTGACACGTATCAGCATTTAACTAACTTTCTGTTTTAGAGTGTAAGTCTCTCTTCTTATATTGCTATCGCTATTCGCTAATGATTAGCATCCCTTAATATACTTTTTAATGTGGTGTAAGAATAATTAAATAGGTAAATATTAAATATAGTCTTTAGAGTTATATTAACTGTACATAAAAAATGAAAAAACTTACGAGTAAATCTTTTATATCAAAATTTAATTATCTAAATTTTATGATAAATACGAGTATATAATTATTTAATGTACGAAAATGATACCTTTCAAAACCCAATTGAATATATAGAAATAACGATTTTGCTACAGAAATTAAATGTTTTTTTTCTTCATTCAAGCAGTTAGGCGAGGTTCAAATCACATATCTCTCAATGTTGACCGATCATTGGACATTGAATTCTCGCTACTATACTTATACATCACCTATTATTTGTTTTTATCACTATCATAAATGTTCAATTTTACATGTATATATCCACAAATGCACGACATATGTCATTTATACAGTTTGCATGCAAATATATTGCAATCTTTAACTCACAATTCTAACTTTTTTTTTAACAAACAAATCTTAAATCTAGTGGAAAAGTCTCGACTCTAGAGTAGAAGTCAAATGTTGGCCGGATTTTATTCCTTAGAGACATAAGGTCTTTTCTGAAAGCGGTTTAATTATAACATTTATAAATTATAAAGACATCGTAATTTTTACATCAAAAGTTAATTTTAGGACAGAAATAATATCTTTATTGATGTAAAATATTAAACTTAGTATCAAATTAATTAATTTTATTTAAGAAAAATGTTAAATACAACTTTAGGGTCGCACTAACATACATGAAAATATCGTACTTTCTGCATCAAAAGTGTACCCTAAATTTTATGTAAAGTATACAACTATCTAATGCATTTTGAGTCTTTAACTACAATTCTTAGAGTTTTGTTTATCAAAACCCTCTATTTGCATAACTCCTCTTATTAAACTCATTACACAATCAAAATCTCTTAAATTATTAATGAATTGATTGATTCTGCTGGGCTCCTTCTAATTTAACTTATGTATATAATTCACAACCACCAAATAATAATCAGTGAAGAATTATATGACTGAAGATATCTATGACAAACCCCCACCCTTTGGCCCATTTATCTGTACGTTGATAAGCATGGAGGATGTAGATCGCACTAATCTCTAACAATAGACATGGCCACATGGGTCCAAGTTTTAAACCTTGTGTATTTGCTTGGAATTGCATGTCCCTATCATTCTTAAGGTGACTTTTGACAAAAAGATATATGGCTTCTTTATAAAGTTTTTTCTATTTTCAGGTACATATTTATATATTTCATCAATTATTATGGGTATTTTCTGTGATTTTGATTTATTTATCTAAGTACCATTCTATTTTGTTGATCATAGGCCCGTTCTTATATGAGCATCATCAAATGAGATATCAATAAGTTTAGTTAGTGTTTTGTATTTAGCATTTTCCTTGTCCATAACGTAAAAATTATTGTTAATTTATCTTAATGAGCTTAATAATCTTTCTAGCTTGACTACATGACTAGTGGTATCCACTCACTCACCTTCTTTTCACCTCAAATCCTTAAAATTAGTACGTATCAGCTATCAAGACCAACACATTTGAAATTTTAAAAATATTTAAATAGACATAGCTGTTTAGAAATAAAGCATAAAGGTGCAAACATTTAGCTACTGAATACCTGTTGTCTTTGTTGGTCATATACTCGTTTTCTCTTGAACACGGCATATGTGTTCTTCGAATAATGGTTCATTATATACTTAATTGTATACCTATATGTTAATCAAAACATATCTTATGGTAGGTTTGTGTCTTAACTCTAGCTCCATTCTTCCATTATAAATGTTTCATGCCTATAAAACCAAAACACATCGAGTGACTGACCTTAAATTCGATCCACGACAAGTGAGAGTTCAATTTTGATATTAACAAACTACTGATCCAATTCTTTTATTAAATACCACCTACAAACACTTTACACCCAATCATTCCGGGGAGTATTTAGATCCTCCAACTGGAGGTCTATGGCTGACCGATACTGGACACCATCATTTACCCAGGGGCATGGGGACGTAAAAACCTCTAAAATCAAAACAACCCCAAATAACGATCATAGATCACTCTATAAGCTCCCATTACATATAGATCCTTACCCCTCAAAAACGAGATATTGATATGCCACATGAAGACCAACAAGAATTTGTCATTGAAGAATCCCTGTAAAAATAAATTACAGTATGATTTAGCAGACCAGATGAACGCCCCTGGCAAGTTGTTTAGGCAGTTTCATTTATGCTCTAGCTTCTGATAGTAGAGGGCAGAAGAAAAAGTAGATTTTCAACAAAATGTGTATAAAAGCAAAAAAGAAAATTTAAGGGAATCAGCCCTTGGAGTTAACAATTTATCGTTAAATATATAAACATTGGTATTGATATGACCAACTATATGTGAATCCAAAATTTAAAAGATATAGCGAGAGATTGAATTAGGGAATAAAGAGCAAAAATTTTAATCAAAATCTTCTTCGTTCCTAAGCCATTTTGTGGCTACCCATTTCTGGCCTTTGATAACAGGGCAGCTCCCATGAAGCGATGTCTGCATCAGGAAACAGGAAACTTAAACTTTACTGATATTTCACTTGATTACACTTGGAATAGATTAATAGAGCCATTAAAGAAATGAGTGTCAAAAAATAAAAACATGGGTTGATCTACCAAATAAAACTACACTCGTAACAACCAGAAATAAACTTACCGGGTCAATCGTACCATTCGGGTACAAGGAATAAAACAAAAGCCCGTCACCCTTCCGTGGTTTTACTTTCAAACCTATACACTTTTTGAAATCATAATTTGAAGCAGTATTTTCACCATTCTGCAAATAAATGGAATCAAATGAATAAACCTTTAACAAAACAAGAATACATGCTCAAGATTTGATAGGGGGAAGAAAAGATGGCAATACAAAAATCTTAAACTTACCTCAAATGGAAACATGGTTTCCCCACCTTCTTCCACATCAGATAAATACAGCAAGAAAGAAGCAATCTGTAATGAACCCAACATTCAAAGTAGAACTATTAATGTCGATCCAAAATTAACAATGTTCAACGAGCCAACAACTGTAGAACAGACATCTGAATGAAAAGAGGGGTATAAGGAACTTCTATAATTGGTCCATAATTAAGTGAACGCAAACCATAGGAATGATAAATCCTTTTGACAAAAGTGACATGACTAGATCACCAGAAATAACGTTTAATGAGTGTAACATTGGTAAAAGAAAATATACAGATCGGGCTCTCAGGTGATTATAAGATACGGTAAAGAAGTAACTAGATGGTCTGCCTAGGCCAAAAATTTTTTAATAGTCTGCCTTGCTAAACATTCTTACTTTTGCTTATTCATTGTGGTTGATTCAGAAATTATCTCCGAATATATAATAAAAGAGCAAATGGTTTTAAACGTACATAGATGTACCAAAACAGAGCCTCTTGTACGTAGTTAGCTTTTATTACGACCTTTGTTAAAATAACTTTATTAGCTAGCAAGTGCTGATGTGACTGCAGTTTTTGCTTATGGGAACTGTTTTTTTTTTAACTAATTATTTGCTAGATCAGAGGAACTTGAGATGAAATTAAAAAGTACACGACTGAAACTTAAACAAAAAATCAAATAGAAGATTTCATATCAAGATTTAACTAAAAACATGGTTGAAAGCTTGTGATGTAAACCAGTGAATACGTTTAAAGGGTCATTGTGAAAAAAAGCTCGCATCAGAGTAGTTTGCTAAAAGAAACCGAGTTTCCCAAAAAAGATGGAGAAGATGATAATGTAGAAGCTGAAGTGGCAATCTGATAAAATTAAGAGTAGATGCTACCTTTTCTGTAGGTAAACGAGTACACACTACACGCAGTATGTGTTTTTCAAAGAATCTTACTTCCTTACATACAAAAAAACTTCCTTTGTTTTTTTCACAATAGGTTTGAAGAAGTTCAATTCATTTTAAAAATATTAGCCCGTATAAAGACTAGCATCCGAAGTAAAGATAGTAGATCAGATGTCTATCAGATTTTTGGTTATGAGTTATGACATTGACTAACATATGGAACCATGCCAACACAGGTTCTAACGTCCTCAATGGAATCACATCCAAATACTATTTGTACCACCTACAGTTACAAATTTGCGATAATATTACATAGATTTGGAACCTTAACAAATTTAGAAATATATTATAAATATTGTTTTTATTACTACAAAAGGTATACTATGGCAAGATAAATTTCAGATGTAGGTAAGTAAATAAGCATAGCACTGTTAGTCTCACTTGAAAGAGAAATATGTATATCTATAGAATAAAAGCATAGCATTATTGGTCTAGTTTAAAAAAGAAACAAAAATACTTATTAAATATTCTAATTCGATAAAAGAATGAACTTGTTGATAAATACTGATAAATAGTAGATAGGAGACAGTGTTATATATTTCAGGCCAACATGGAAGTGTAATCTGGCACTATACGGAAAGCAAACTAAGAATGACGAAGTGTGATATGGGTTGCATCTAGTAACAGGACTGCAGGAGTAATAGAAAAACTTGGTGACCAAGTTTAATTAAAATTTTCAGTCAAGGCATGAATGAACCAAGTCATTCTCAATACTAGCCAAGATGTATGACAGTCCAGATGTCTACAAAATTTCCCTAATGACCAAGCATAATTCTACTATTTTTTGGAACGGCAAACCATCCTACTTCTAAACTACACGAGTGCCTAGGATGCAACCTATGACTTCCAAAAAACATCACATTAATCCACCCTAACAAATGTAGGAAGTGGGACTCAAACCCTGGTGGGAAACCCAAGGTCAAAGGCCTTACCAATGGGCCACCAACCCCATTGGCATGATTCTACTATTGATTGCCCTTTACTCTTATTCATCCCATTCCGGCAACACAAACACGTGAAAAGAAACATTATTATGAAGTGGAAATATTATTTGAGAATGCAAAGTAAGAGTGCAGAGTGTAGAATATTAAAGCATCTTTCATTCAAAAAGGTTAACAGAAGGAGTAGAAACTAGAAAGTAAATTACAGACAGAAATTACGAATGTAATTTTTCTCATTTTAGTAAGAAAGCTGAGAATATGCTATGTATGTGATTGGTTGATCTACTTGCATATTTATGATTTATTAAAGGGAATTCTTTTGGCATATGATATATTATCTATTTATCCATGCTCAATCTTGTAGCAAGCATTGGATTTGATCCACTCATCACCTCAAGTTTAAGACAGATTTAACGCAAGCTACAGTGCTACACGATGTTCATTGATATGGTTCAATGTGTATATTATTTTGATCTACTCAACGTATCAAACAGTTAACGTGAAAACTCCATAGATATTTAGGCTCATTACACAATAACAAGATCTAATTATCAGCATGAAGTAACAATGCATACTACTTTTTAATGTGGTATTTTTATACACAATCGCACGAGAACCTTGAGGCTGATGCAAGCTATTTCATATGTCTCAGAATATAACCAATTACTAGAGACATACAAGTATATAACCAAAATTAAGACAGAGTGAGAGCAAGTATGAGACACACAATGTTGTTAGAGCAATTATACATACACACACACATCAAAACTGATAAAGGTTTGGTCGTAAAATTGGAGTCAAGTACTGAATGAAGTAAGAGATATTACACTCTGATTTAGCAAGAGATTAGAAGGGTAGAGTTTCCATTTATTCAAAACTTGTGCAACTAGTACCCAAACAAAGATTAAAATTTTCAATTGGCAGATCTGCAGTGAATATCAAATGTATGATAAACTTGAAAGTAGGCATGATAGGGTAATACGGTACCATTGTGTAAGGATATGCCAGATAATAAACGCTGGTTATACCAATCACATTTACAGATTAAGCAACTGGAAATTGGATTAATGTGAACTAGTGTGATCATTTCTCTACGAGTTCAATGAACTATTAAAATGACTTCATATATGAGTGCCAACTGCCAACTTTCATAATATTGTGGAGAGGCGGGTAGAGTAGGTAACTAGGTTAGAAGACCTTGTTGTTGTGGTGGTCGGAAGTACTCGAAATAAGTTTGTGGAGTTCAAATTAAACACAGGAATTGTAATCATTTAAAATCTATTAACTTGCATAGAAAAGGCATGAAGAAATAAAGTTTAGCAAGTGATATACCCGTTGGCTCTTTTGCGGACCATACTCAGTAGGGTTGAAAGCATCGTAATGTGAATTGTACCTCTGCCCAATCTCATACCTTAAAACGTTAAATGCCTGGAAAATATTCAAATTCTCACATTAGTCAACCGTGTCTAAACGAGTCATACTATGAACAGAAAGCACAATTTACTTAAAACTTAAATACCTCGCCATGACCTCTTGGTATCATGGTAGCCCTCTCGATTTTCTTCTCGATTTGATCCAAGATCCCTGTTTTGTCCTCGGACGAACTTATAAACATCCCAGAACTATTTCACAAAAGATAAAAAAAAAAACGAACAAACAACAAGAAACGATTAAACATCCAAAATACCATATCCAATGACCACTTTTTCTAACTAATTATCTTCACTCTATAACAAATACCTTGTTCTAATGCCTTTAGTATTCTCAGCCGTTTCCCCCTTGCGTAAAGCCAAGGTAGACGGTGCAAGCTTTACCTTGGCCATCTTGATAATGCCGTCACATTGTTCGTCCGTTGCAAAACCGGGATAGTATAACGCTCGAGGATCCCAACTTAATACCTACTGACGACAATACACTAAATGATGATAATCAAATTCATTCCATCCAAGTGTTGCAGGTGTTTATTTATAAAAAATTCACCTGAAAAGGAATAGTTGTGAAGGAATCATCACCGGATTCGCCGTGTGGCAACGGATCGTATTGGTTATCTGCTGTTGTAAGTATTCTAGGTTTTGGATCATGTAAACTATTGTTTTCAGTTTCTACCTGTAATACAACCCACATATTCTATCTATTTCTTACTACATGTAAATATTAATGCTACCACAAAAAGTAAAAAAAAAAAATATAAATAAAAAGTTATCAAGAAAAGAAAAATATACCTGTTGAGAAAATAAAGAAGAAGCCAAGAAGAAGCCTAAAAAGAAAGAGAAGGAAATAGATAAGAGGAACGCGGCTGGTCTTGACCATCCGGCGCCGCTAATTTTAGCTCTAGGTTTCATGGGAGAAGTGATTAGATTTTGATTTTGATTAGATTTTAATATAGCGGGAAGTAGCTTTGGCACGACTAGATTTGGATGGACCCTGCTTGGCTGTCTGACAAAATTGTCAAAGATGAAACCTGTGTGTGTGATCAAAAGTCGTCCACTGAATTGCTTTTGACTGTTTCAAATTACTAGATGTTTTTCTCTTCCGATCATTTTAAAAAGATATTATTTATACTTCGGTCGCTTTTAAAACTTTATGGATCTTTTTTCAATAAAATCTGGAAAATTTCACCATGATGGATATAAAGGGTATGTTTGCTTTAACCTTTCTCTTACTTTTTTTCTTGAAAGGTAACTTTTATTAACAAAGTTCCGACAAATCGTCGGCGACAAAGAATTACAGATACAAATTTACACCAACTTGAAAGAAAGTCAATCCCTCCAAGAAATACACTTAAACTTAGATCTATTCTTGAACCACAAAAAACCCAAGGACTTAATATTAAGAACAATACTCGACCCATTAATAGACTTGTTCTCGAAAATCTTTTCGTTTTTTGCCTTCCAGATACACCAGAAGCTGATGAAAATTATACCTTTGAGAGCCAATTTCTCAACCTTGTTCTTCCCCGGTTGTTCTTGAAATTTGATAAGGTCTCTGATCTCAAACACCATGAAAGGGGTCGTTCGACACCACTCATTCACAGCTTGCCAAACCTCTGCTGCGACCCCACATTCACAAAAAATATGTTGGGCAGTCTCATCATCTTCACCATAAAGCACACAGCTTGAGTCACCAAACCTACAGTTACGGACTTGGAGAGCTGCCATGGTGGGTATGCGTTCCATGACCGCCCTCCAAACAAAGATATTACACTTTTTCGGTACCCATTTACACTAGTCAAAAATATAGCTTTCGTTGAAGTCTCTATTACTGGTCAGCAGCTCTTTCATCGCCCGCACAGTGAACACCTTATCTTTTTCACCATCCCACATCCATTTATCCTTCCTATCATGTAAATTGACGTCTTGGAGTAATCTGGATAATCCATCCCTTTCACTTTGCTCCACCATAGAGACAGATGTACTGACCCAATACCCCAGCCCATTGAAACTGCCCGTAGCATCATCGAATATGTCCGCAACCACAGCTTTCTTTTGTTTATCAAACCTAAACAAAGTAGGGAACCTAACCTTGAGAGGGTCTTTGCATATCCAACAGTCCAGCCAAAAACGGATCTCCCTGCCATCTCCAATTTCCCCTTTTACTCTCTGGAACACTCCCTGTCAAAAAGCTCTTACCTAATAAAAAGTTTTGTTTGGTTAAAAGAGCTAGCTTAGCTTTTAGGTCCAATAAAACGCTTATATGAGTAATGTTCGTGAAAAGCTGATAGCTTTAGGATTTATATTTACTTAAATAACCCCATGATTTAATTAGCAAAGTTCGAGATGGATTTACACGAAATTTTCCGACTTTTGTCTCTATCATTAGTTCCAACTTATATGCGTATGGAGATCATTCGCGTAATTCAATATGATGTGATGTGGTATAAAAAATTGTATATCATACCACTTGCAATGTAATTTGACATATAAAACACAACATATTACTATGAAATAAAACTTACATAAAATATATTTAGTTTTGGTTTGGTTTGGTTTGAATGAACAAACATAAAATAAAATGAATAACATATATCATTATGATTAGTATTTTTTTTTAGAAAGCAACGGATAAATGGCTAACACCTCATGCGAATGTGTTCACGCTAATTCGAATCCTGACAACACCCTAAAGGGTTTGCTCCCTATGTGTTAGATGCAGAGGTGGCTCAACAGTAGTACGAGACTAGGCGATCGCTTTAGGCCCCCAAATTTTCAAGGCCTCAATATTTTATATATTAGACTTAATGTTTGGATTTAGGACTAAGTATCATTATACAATTAACATAGCAGTAGCCTTTTTAGTTTTTGTATCAACATCTACATCTTTTTTATTACTAGTAGTTGAATAACAAAAGTCGAGCTACTTTTTTTGTTACTTTAATTTATATCGTAATGGATTAGACCTCCAAAATTGATTTTGTTTGAAGTCTCTACAAACCTTGAGCCGCCACTGGTTAGATGGGTATAGTGTTGCTAAGGCTCCTTCATTTACATGTGGCAGGATTCGAATATGAGACCCCTTGGAGGAAATCACATTATTGTTTAGCTACAACTACTAGGTAGCAGCTACCAGCTATTCTTCAGAAATGGGTTGACCGCTTAATAAAAAACCCTATTAAAGTTATTATAATAGTGTTTTTACTGAATAAATAAAAAAACTTATTGTATTAACTTAATCCATACTTGGAGACTTAATGACACAAAAACCTATACATTAGTTTGGATGCTATGGCAAGTCAGTTTGAATTATTTGGCGTAACTTTAGGATGTAAACTCTTGAATTTGGCTCCTTGCCGAATGATTTGATCAATACAACTTGTTGTTCAAAAAAAAAAAAAACCTATACATTGTTGTATCTAGTCAATATAAACAAACGATCCTTACATAAAATTATTGTGTTATCTCGTAATTGTCTTAGAAATTAAAATTAAAAATAAAAATAAAAAGTTGGCCACACTAAAAAGTAATTAGCAAGATTTAACCGGAGACTTCTTGTGAGGAGCTCAACCTAATATCAAAATCGGGTTGAAAATTTTAATCAGAAATTGCTAACTTTTTAACCCGAACCAATCCATAAAATGTTGACATATTTACCATATTATGCAAACTTCATAACATATTATCTAAGTATCTGTTGTGTAGCTTCCATGACTTAATCAATATTTTGGTACCAATATTATCAAGAATCAAGGTGTATAAAAAAATTTAACAAGGAAAGAAAAATTATGTAAAAAGACTAGACTACAAGTCTACAACTAGCCTGGCCCAATTATAAGGATTAGAGTTTTTGACTTCCCGCTTATCATAAGTTGAGCCCAATCTCAACCGACCGATTATCAAGTACCAGCCCAGCCTCATTAATGCAAATTTGACTTGAAAAATATTGAGCGTCTCATCACGAAAAAAAAAAAAAAAAAAAAAAAAAAGACAACGTTGCTGTTTTTATTTTATTATATATTTATAATCTATTTAAAGAATGCTCGCATGAAGCAGCGACGATAGTGGTAATGTAGATGTGATGGCGGTGGCCACTAGTGGTTGTGGTGATGTCAGCAAGTACTGATGTAAAACGGGTAATGTAATTACTTTAAAGATTAAAGGGTATATTTTGTAATTTAATTTCATTAAAGGCACGTATTCAATAGGTTGATGGATAGGGTTAGTTATAGAGAATTGCTAAAGATATAAACAACTTACAAACAAATTTTTACAAATTGAGTTGTCACCAATGAAATTAAGTGAGAGAATGATGAAAGAAAATAAAACTTGAAATCTAATTGGTCCACCATGAGAGAATGATTTGTGTTAATAAGGACTAATCACGATGATAATGATAAGTTTATGATAATACGACGATGAGTCTTTAGATACTTTTATACGCATAAACTAGTGTTAATACTCATTCAATATCATGTTTGGCTAAATATTACACCCGAAATCCCAAGGCCATATAAATTATACCTTTTTTCGAACATTGCAATTTCATTAACTTCAAAAACACTAGCAAGTTGCTAGTACAGTACAAGGTACAAAGCTGAGAAATCGGAGGAGATCAAAATACAAAGATGAGAAGTGCTAAAAGTAAAGGAATTTCATTTCCGCCAATTTAAATCATGCTTCTGGGCTCTGTTTGAAATCCAGAGGTAGCTGGTTGTTTTTATTTTTTTCGTGGCATAACGGATTGAGGGAGATTTATTGGAGAAGACACAATCATTACGTGTTTTTCATATGATCCAACAGAAAGAGATAATCGCTAGGCTAATGTATGTGGCTTTGTTTGGCCGTATAAATTATACTAACCTCATTAATATTATCATTTTCTATTTTATGTAAGGATAAAAAACGCATCAGGTATAGCATACTGTTAGTTATATTATTACTTTATCAACAATTCAACACTATTAAATAGGTATTGAAATACAAACAAAAGGTCTTCAAAACTTGTGAGAAAACCTTCTGCTTATTGCACGAGAAAGACGTGTAGGCTAAGGACGGCTAACTATGTCTACAGCAACTCCTTTGTTCTTTCGAATACAATGAATGAATAAGGTTTGTGTCTGAGTTTGTCACCGAAGCAAATAATTAGGTGAAGTCATTAATATTGATCATCCTCAAAGTAGTTTTACAATATCATCTAGTTAAACTTAAAGCGGATCCAAGCCCATATATATTGGGTTAGCCCGCTTACCAAGTTTTAACTTTTAATTGCGGACGTCACTTATAATAATCATTAACAAACTATTTTTAGTCATACACCACCAAATATACTTTAAGATGTTGTACAATACAACATTATAAAACATGTTTGATAGAGTACGATCAAACTAGGTGGTGTACAGATCACGACCAGTCGACCCTTATAATAATCATCAACAAACATGCAAATTTGTTACTTCCACCATACTCCGTAATTGAATAATGAAAAGTTGATTCAACATAACATTCATGAATTTAAACACTACATAATTAGCAAACGAATTTGCCCTTGTTAATAACCCGGCCAGGTTTGAATACAGAAACAGTTGAAAGGATATCTTTGTTGATGATTACAATTTAAAAGTTGGTTGTAGAATTTTGAACATCTTTGGTTGTTAATGGAATGCACTTTTGTATTAAAAAAGAAAATAAAAAAATAGTTAACATTGTATGAACAAGTGGATTGGTCAAAGAGCACAAATGAAAACGAAGGACAAGAGTCAACTCCCATGAAAGGTCGGATTAATGAAGTCACCTTGTATAATTGATTCAGTGAATGAATGAACGTAAAATTAAAAAGATTCATACAGTTACGTAACAATAGTGATTCGTGCCGTGACTCTTTCTGTGAAATCCATACAAGTCAAATTATTATAAAAGCATGTATAAAAAAATGTTTTTATATATGTGTTGGAGTTGTAGGAACGGGAAAAAACATATCAACAACTATGACGATTAAAAATCGGCTAATAGTTTCTAAAAACGTTTAATTAATAGTTTTATTATTATAATAAACTTAATTAGCTGCATAAGTGAACCACTACACCTCAAAGCCACTATTTTTGATTAGATGTATAATTTGATTATCAAGCGTTGCAAATTGATTATCAAACATTGAACAATAATTGATTATAGGAAACATAAAACAAATAAAAATAAAGTAACTTAATTTGTAGAATTAATTGTATATGTAGCAAATTAAAAACAATATAAAAGATAAAGACACTCTTTATTCAAAAAACAAAACTAAAACCCGTAAAGAAAAACTAAAACTAAGAATTCAAAACGAAAGATATATATAAAGAAACACCCCTAATTAAGTAGACAACCTACACCGTAGTTGTTGAACCAACAGCCAGGCTGTTAGTTTGAATCACTATATATGCCGTGAATATAATTGCATGTGATCCAAGACACAAAACTATAACAAGTTCAGAAGTGAAGTACCATATCGATTAAGTTCTGATTAGATATTACTGTCGAGGTTCAAACCATTAACATCTAATACTTGTCGTTAAAAAAAAAAAGTACCATGGATATTAGTGTTAATTAGAGTAGTTGTTAAAATCTTAATTACTTTTTAGAAAAATAAACACAGGAAAGAAACTAAAATTAAACATGCATGTCAAAGGTATTTTTGGGTCACATGAAATCCACTTTTATGGTGTGTGGTATAAAACAAGAACAATTAATATATAGAAACAGGCTGGTTCCAAACATAAGTAATAAATTCATCATGAAACTAAATATTACAAAAAGAACATAATGAGGAGAGGAAAGGTCATTTTCTGCTTCACAAGCTCCCCATGATACGACATTAAAGACATCCTCTTGACAACGAATCAATCTCTACCATCAAATTTCACATGTATCTCCTTCTCTACTCGGCTCTATGTACGGTTTGCCCAAACGGTTGTTTATGATATATCCGGGTAATATACATTATACAGACACATATACATGTAGTGCACGAGAATAATCGACCCCTCATATATACGTGTCATGTTGTAACACCTATAAAAAGATTTGTTCATCATATCAATTTCTTGTAAAAACATTAAACCTAGCTAGCTACTTTAATTAGTGTTCGAATACAATTTAGTGTTCGTTACATATATACAATAGCATTGATCGAATTATAAAATCTGGAGTAAAATAATATCATGACACTTGTGGTTAATCGTGACATTAATTTGTTTATGCTTGGTTAATGGTTTGATGTATTGTATCATTTCTAAATAATAATGTTTGACTATAAGGTAGCCGCCATATATAATTAAAACCTTTAGATTGCATGTGGACATTTTTCATTTACATCATCATATCGATCTTAATTTATGTCGTAGTTGCAAAATTATATACATCTCTATAAATCTAGTTGAGGACGTAGCTACACATATTGTTATTGCGCGATGAGACTATATAAGGTTATCCTTGAATATCATTTTTGAGGATCATTACATACAATATATCCATCTCGTCGTTCGATCTCACATATAAAGATGTCTTTTGTTGATATTTCTTAACTTTGGAAATCATATCTATATAACTAATGTATATACATATAAACCGCTAATTAATTAAAGGGATAAGTATCTTGTAATGTAATAAACTTTGAACGAATGTCTATAGTAGGAAATAACTAAAGTTGTGTGTATTGTATGTAAACAACTCGAAAATAATGTTTATTGTATGTAAGAAAGTGTATTCAACCAATTAAAATCAGACAAGTGACACCTCTATATGGTTGCCACGATGTTTTCTTACATACAATAAACATTTTTTAAAGTTGTTTACATACAATACACAAAACTTTAGTTATTTCCTACTATAGACATTCGTCCAAAGTTTGTTACATTCCAGGATACTTATCCCTTAATTAAACAAAGCCAACTCGATGTGTCGGTTACAACTTACAAGCTACAACTAGCTAGCTAGCCATATCGTCGACAACTAACGAACCTAAGTTGGTTTCAACAACAAGAATCGAAAGGTTATAAGTTATATAGACATAGTCGAAATAAAATGCTGGAAATGATTAATTAATGTTTATATGCAAAACAAAAAATACAATTGATATAATATAATTTCATGATTTTTAATTAAATTGGTACAAAAAAGCTCCATGAGGCCGTAGCGCATGCAGTCAAAACCTACGAAGTCAATATGCTGTAAAATTAGTATGCAATTTGTTTTGATAAAATATAGTTTTTTATTAGCTGTATTCTATGGGTTACTATGTGGAAAATTTGACCACAAAAGGCTATGGATTAAAAGTTCAAAACATCACAATCGTTGATACATATAGTAATGTGATTAAAAGTCCACCTTGAATTGTCATTTGACCTTCCATCATTACAATTTAAGAACGTTTGAATTTTAAACTTTTGAAATATTAATTTTCTGAGATTCAACACAATTTCAAACATCGCAAAATTCGTCTACATAACTTGCTACATATATATTGTACATTATTTTTGATAATTGTATGTGTCAAAACCTAACTTTTAATGCAATCCAAGTCTTATTTATCTTTGCATGTGATTAATTGTGACACTATTTTTGTCGTGTAGATTTAAAATTAGATGGTTTGTTAAATACAGCCCTAAGGCTGTGTTTAAGGTGCATAAATTGTTTGTACATTTATCATGAAAATCAGGAGGCGGGCTTTTAATATAGAAGGTACAAGTTTTTTTTATGCACGTTCCATTTTCCTAAAATTAGAGTTGTTCATTTAAAATTTATTGCTTAATCATCCGAACAGATGAATAAACTTTATGTTTCATATTTATAATTCGTTTATTATTGAATTGATCGACTTCAATAATTTTTTGTTTAATCGATTGAATTACTAACACATTTTGATCAGTTATCCTGTTATCATAATTAAAACATGCTATGTTTCATATTTATCGAAAAAGACTACATGTAAATCCATACATGACGTCGCATATATATATATATATATATATAATATATAAAAGCATATGTTAAAATAAAGACTACATACATGACATACTAACTCGTTAAGTTTCATCACAGATTAAATTCCACTGTAATTTGTTTATAAAATTCAAGCTAACGAAGTAAAATATAAAGGTTTAATAGTAAGCATGTGTTAACAATATGTAAACTACACACATCCTTTACATTTAGATTCATGGTCACCTTTCAAATGTTATTATTCGTAAAACTTTTACTAATTTTTATCGGCCATTTAATTATTCACAATTTTATTCTTCTTCAACAATTGCAAATACAAGTACACAATACAACTAATAACTTTAATTGACAACATTTTTAAGAACAACCGTTTAATGAAAGTTCACTTTTTTAGTAAGTTATTGGAGTGCCGGATAATTAATGTGACATATGTTTTTGGTTCAAATATTCCACTTCTAGAATTTAAAAATAGATCGAGTTTGATCAAATTACCGTTTTCAGATAACGCTGAAATAGTTAATTATTATATTATAATGCGGGATGGGCCATGCCCACAAAACGTGGGACATTTTATTTCACTAGAAGTTAAGTTTTTATTATCGGGCGGAAGATGATGGTGTGAAAGGGAAACATATGTGCATTTCAGGTTCAAGTGAATCTGGTTTCGGCAGGCCGGCGTCTTTACCCCCAACTTGTAATATCTTTCCATTTTAAACCTCAAATTACTAAAGTTGTCTTTTAACTATTAGGTAAAGTCATATATGATACATTCACCTTTCTTTCTTAGATGTACGTTGTCCTTTTCTTAATCGACTTGATATGTAAATATATATCTGTAAAGAACAACTTAACTAAAAACGTCATAAAGTATTGTTTTACCAATTAAATTGATACTTTTTATTATGTTTCTTATATAACACATAAAACAAACAACAATACCATTTAATTTACACATATACGGAGTATTATTTATTTAAACATATATTTTATCGGGACAACGTACATTTATTTAATAAATGAATAACGAAAACAAAATATTTACAAAGTTCAATCCCAATAAATTTTCTAAGTTATAAATAATAATGCTGGTGGAACACAATTCGATCGATCTTTTATTAAGCTTCATTTTATCCTAAAGGTGCGAGGTTTGATCCCCCAACACGCGTGACGAATCAATAACATATGATATGATATTATATAACCTAAACAAGAATTATTGAAATCATTACATGAAATTTGTCTACGAAATGTCACTTGATGATGAAGCTATGGCAATTTTCATAAGAATGATTTCCTACGTTTCTTTTGAACCAGAGCAATGATGCTTTGCTCATTAACTGCCTCATATATAAGGTGGAATTGATAGAAAAGGTGGAATTGACTCATTACAAATATATACAGCAAAGTGACTAAATAAACTCAAGCTTCATTAAGTAAGTTCTTGTGATATATCAAAAGTTCAATCATCCAAATGATTTCATAATGTGTTAATTGATGTATTCTTTACAAACTAAATTTAAGTACCCATTTGCTACCAAAAAAAAAAAAAATCCAATTTTAGCAACAAAGTGTTAGATCATCTCAAATGATGTGTAAGCTCTTAAATATACCCTGTAACGAATCATATCCTTATAAACAATTATAAATTTTACAAATCCGTTATCTTATAATATACAAATATCATTATAAATCCGTATGTTTTTATTTTTTCCATCCATTACTTAATATATTACACATACAAACAAAGTTAAAAAAAAAGGATATATTTCAAAAATAATTTTGGGTAAGAGTTCTTTCTTACAAATACCAAATTATAGATGTGTTTTAATGGTTAAAATATATAACCCCCTTAATAGTAACTATTAGATTAAGGTCTTGATAAAATTAGTTGAGATCAGTACTATATTTACGATTGTTGTAAAACTTTTGAAGATGCTAGTTTTGACATACTGGAGTCAAAGTTAAACTACTATTTCAAAAGGTTGTTTACCTTCAACACGATTTTTCTATTTTCCACCTCTAAGTTAAGTTTTAATACAACTACAGTAGTAAAGTACATTGCATTTAAAGAACACAACATTTACTTGTTTGTACATTACACTTTAAAGTCAAAAAGTAAAAAAGGAATAAAATTGTTACCAAGAAAAAAGTAAAGGGCCACTAATGTATATCGTATACCCACAGGCCACATCTATAATCACACATTTGTGCTTTTCTTCCCACCCCCACCCTCTCCTATAAAATAACCCACCACAACCTTCCATCATTTTCTAATTCCAATCCAATACCAGAAAATGACAACAATTTGTCACAATCATAATAATAACAATTGGGTTCATTTCAATTCCCATGAAAACCAATGTTTTGAAGATGAAGAAGAAGCTCTATCTCTTTGCGATCTTCCTATCACTAACATCCAAGAACTCGAAATCATTTCAAAAAACGTCGAAAATGATCAACAAGACTTCGAATTCGGTCCATGTCTTTCCAACACTACGGGTATAAAGTCACAAGACAATATGTGTAACGCGGATGAGGTTTTTTTTCAAGGTCAACTTCTTCCTTTGCGACATTCGGTTAGCTATGAAGAAAAAGCCGAACAAAAACAACAGTTATTAATCACACGGAAAATAAACCGGTCCATGAGTGATCCTCGAACCATGGTTCGTTCAAATAATAATAATAATAATAATAATAATAATAATAATAATAATAATGGCTACAAACCAACAAGAGTAAGAAACTTGTTTCATTCACACCCGAGTCCATCTCCAAAAATTCGATCTCGAACCCTTTCACATTCTAATAATTACCCGAAATCATCATCATCGTCATCTTTATGGAGTTTTTTACAAGTGGGTCTAGTCAAACCACAAGAAATCGGGTTATCCGATTTGAAAAACAGAAGCAAGAGATTCGGGAGTCATAATAGTAATAGTAGTAGTAATAGTAGTGGTACTACTACCACCGATCACCAGAATATTCCAAAATCTAGTAAAAACATGAAGAAAAAACAAAGGTTGTTTTTTGGTGGATGTAAATGTTCAGCAGATGACTCAATTGAACGTACAATAAAAGAACAAGTACCGAATTATAAGATGAAGAAAACGACAAAAGAAAAATCAACAACAACAAGGTCGTTGTTGTTACAAGATCAAGGAATTAAACAGACGGTGTCACGTCATCGAACGTTTGAATGGTTAAAGCAGCTTTCTATTGCTACCACTGCTGCTCATCAAAGTGAAAATTAAATGATTTTAGTAAATGATGATTATAGTTGAGCATGCTAGGTGCTATAGCTATAATAAGTTGTAGTAGCTAGTAATGATTTAATCAATATCCTTTTTTATTATTATTATTATTATTTTGGACAGCTTTTTTTGACAGGTCTGGTGAGTAGTAGATTAATTTTTAACTTTTTCAGGGATTGTTTTATTTATATGTTTATGCTTTTTACAGGGGTTTTTCTTTTTGTTTTGTGTTGGTTTTGTGGGTATTGAGGTTTATGTAATCTAGAAGTATGACTCACTCATGCTGTTTTTTGAAATCATTGTAACTTAACTAAAGCTTTGTTTCTTTATTGCTAATATTTATATAATATGTTCTAAAAGTAAGAACTCCGATATACAATTCTGAATTACTTTTAAAATATAACATTAGTTTTTCTATGCTGACTTTGATCATAAGTATATATATGCATATATACATTCTAGAATATGTGTGTGTACTATGATATATGTTGTGTATAGACAAAAGTCAAGAGCAGTTTACGTATTTTTGTCTCTATTAGTATGAATCAAGAAATGTTAGTGATTTTATATATTGTAAATAAATACATACATGCAGTTTATAAAATTTGCCATATAATAATCTTTATTTGAACGAATTTCCTTCAATTTAACTGAATTAGGCAACACAAACTTTTTTGTGGAAAAAACTAGCTAAAAGAAAAGCAGAAATATCTTTTAGTGAAAATAACAGTACATATATATATATAAATCTGGAAAGATTTTGTTTAACATGATATATAATGATGATATCGACATGATTAGTAGAGCTTATCATTTAAATATGTAACTAGCCGATTATATTAAAGGAATTAAGCTTTTATCTTTTATGCATATCCATTACGTAAGCTTGTCTTATTCAAATAATTTAATTAGTCATGCTGATCTTAATAGTTGTAGCTTGCAAGTCATATATATATATATCTAACGGATTAGTTTCCTGGAATGTAAAAAACTTTGAACGAATGTTTATAATAGGAAATAACTAAAGTTGTGTGTATTGTATGTAAACAACTCGAAAATAATGTTTATTGTATGTATGAATTTGGTTTCAACCAATTAAAATCTGACAAGTGTCACCTGTATATGGTTGTCACGTATGTTTTCTTACATACAATAAACATTTTTTCGAGTTGCTTACATACAATACACACAACTTTAGTTTTTTCCTATTACAGACATTTGGTTAAAGATAATTACATTTCAGGAAACTAATCTCATATTTCAACTACACGATATATATATATATATATATATATATATATATATATATTGCAAGTGTACGCCTAACTCATCCTAAATTTATTATAAAAAAACTTATTATACTTATTACGTATACTACATATGATGCTCGAACCGATTAGCTTTTGGTTTAATTAGTGGTCAAATTAAAAGGAAAAACTAGAGACTTTACCTCCCTAGAAGTTCCATCTTCAAATATTTTCGAGCATTGATATTTAATTGCTAAATTGAAGAAAAATTATTTGTTAACTACTAAAATTTGTCGTTATAAAAATAAAGAAGTAAGATACTTAGACATGTACGTATACATGTACGTATATGCGAGAAATTTATATGAGTAGTAGTAGTAAATACGTACGGAGTAAAATTCAAGTCTTAACACTTTTTATGGCGATACTGATACATGAAACTGTAACTATTCTGATCCACATCAGTACTATATTAAGAAATTAATTACTGTATTGCATTTACTATATCTAGCTATCTAATTGCGTAAGCACTCTGTACCAAACTAAATGCTAATATTGTGCTTAGACAATAGTATAAGAGTAAACGGCCGAAATCGTCCTTGTGGTTTACCCTAATAATCAAATTTCATCCTTAACTATCGGAAATGACATTGACAGTCCTTTGGGGAAGGATAAGGTTCAAATTCGGTCCTGTATATGAACGGACATTTTCCCCTATCCGTTAACTTTTTCACGTGTCTTCCACATGAGGGTAGAATGGTCATTATCCACCATTAAAGGACCACTCATGATATTTTGTTAGTATTTTCTTTCCGTTCTTCTTCTACACTTTTCCTTTCACTTTACATTATCTTCACAAACACCAAAACTTCTCATCCCAAAATCAAAATCAAATTAAAAGAAAATCTATTCATCAGTAAATATATATACTAATACACATAAATATACATTCATCTATCAATCTACCCATTTACCTATCTATCCAACAAGAAAGCTTAATGGTGGTGAAGATTTTAACTGGAAAAAAAAAAAATTTCATCTATCAATCTACATATTACTCGTACATATTAGTTACTGCCAAAAAATCAATATATCCATCTCCTTTTCTCTTATTTTCAATCTAATTAAACCAAAAAACACAATAATACACACCTGCATTGTTCCCCCACCATGCACCACCATTGCCAACGAAAAAGAAGAAAAAGTAAAAGAAAAGGACATCGGAAAATAATATGATGGTCGGATCGTTCCCGTGGTTGTGGTAGTTGTGGCCAGATGTTGGTGGTACGGTGGTGGCTGAATCTTGGTAATGATGATGGTCAGATTTTGATGGTGGTGGCCGAATATTGGTGGTGATGGTGGTGGCGGCCAGATCTTGGTAGCTGTGTCAATCCCTTCCTGTCGTCGTCTTCACTATTTCCCCATACTCCTCGCCACCATAGCAACCCCTCACCACCATTACAAATCCTGATGACAAATCCCGATTTTCTGGTGCTTTTACATCGGGCCACCCCACTGTTTTTCTTTTTCCGGCTAGCCCAGAAACCCTAAATCTTGATTCCGGCCAGAATCCGGCCAACCTAGCCTAGTCGTTATCAATGATGATGATGTTGATAGTAATGAAACGATCGATTTTCGAGCAGATAGAGTTTTGGAGATAACAAAAGGATTATGTTATTGTTTAACATGGTTATTAGATTGAGAAAACGTGGATGTAGCAATTGTGTTTAGATTAAATAAAAGCTCCACCATAAATAGATGAGTGATGTTGATCTTTTTCGTATTCGAAATATTACATATCTACAAATGGAAATAAGATAAAATAGATCTGCTTATTTAATTTGAGAGTGAATTCGGGATTTAATTTTTTTAGTCTATATAGAAGTTGACTTCCAGATTATACACATATATGATTTCATATAGATATAGAAGTTCATTTTTTATGTATCATGATTATATAGATCTATTTCTGGTAGTATGTAGTACGAAAAAAGAAAAAGAAGGAAGATAGAGAACAAAAAATGTCATTATTGGTCCTTTAAAGGTGGGAAAAGACACATATACCCTCACGTGGAAAACATGTGAGGGAGTTAACGGAATGAAGAAAACGTTTATTTGCATAAAGGACTTGATGTGATCCTTATCCTCCCCAAAAGGACTGCCAATGTCATTTCCGATAATTAAGGACGAAACTTGATTATTAAGGTAAACCACGAGGACGATCTCGGCCGTTTACTCATAGTATAATGTGTATAAGCAAATGATGTAGCCATTATATGTATTACACAGTTAATAATAAGTGGCTATTAAAACAAGGTATTAATTTGTTTGGAATACGGCGACATAAATGTTACCATATCAAATTGATACACATTAAAAGATAACGATACATGTTCGTACCATAATCAAATCAAATACATCATTCTATTTGTTCAATAATTATAATTAAGTTGTTTTGGACCACGTCAAAGGGATTCGTACGGGTGAAATGTTCGTTTTGTGCAACCATAGAGTTCGATTTTGAGACTCCTTTTTTCTTTTATCTATAGCAGATGATACATGATAAACATTGTCCAAGGCTCATTTTTCACGAAGAGTTATCCGGATTCAGTTAAATAACCACAAAGTCAAGATTTCTTCGTCGCAATAAACTATATTTGTGAATAAGTTTTATCACTTATACGTACAAATATAGCTTGTGAAATGGATCCATCGCGATGGAAAGCGGTTTGAGATAATGAAATATGAATGAAATATGGTGACTAGTGGTGATGAATTTAGGGGGACGTACGAGTAATAATTAAAGTGTTAGAAAAAATTGAAAGTAGTTTTAGAGGTTGCTTTATAGTTACTAAATGTTTAAAGGGATTCATATCCCAACCAAGTTTTTTTTGTTATCTAGACTATATATCGCTGTAAATAGTGCGGACTCCCCTGTCTGTAATGGTAAATTTGGCAAAAAAAAAGCAGACCCCCTGTCAGTAATCGTTGCAAATAGTTGGATATGGACAAAAACACCACTATTTACAGCGATAATCAGTCTGGTTTAATTAAAAAAGAAAGTGATCGGGATAACAGCCATGATGTTTAATAAATAATGTGAGGGGTGGGGATGGTGTGGGGTTAAATGGTGGGGGGTGCAGAGGAACATTGATGAGAAAAGGGAGCACGCTCAATAGACCACCTATTGAGGTTGCAATGGCAGGGCTACAACTTTATTATGGTTCCACTGATTATGGTTCAGAATGATGTCCACCCTACCCCTACATTACCCACCATATCTCTCTACTTTCACAGGTGATTTCAAATATCCATTTTTTCATGGGTCAACCTGATATTGATTTGACTCATACTAAGATATTTCACCGTGGATGAGAAAGAGGTTAAAATTTACATTTCGGGTACACATTTCAAACTTTTTTGTGTCACATCTTTTTACCTTTTATATTTTTTTAATAATGATTTGTGAGTGTAGCTAAATAAACCAAAATGTTTATGTAATAGAACCATCTTTAAAATCATCTATGCAATGCAACGAAAAACATATTTGTGTCTATTTAATGCATGTAACCGGCTAACATACCAGTTGCCGGTCACAATGTAAATTAATACTCCAAACAACTCATAAAATTCCATATCCCCTTTAACAAAAGATCAAAAATACATATACATATATATTAGAGATTCGTAGTTGGTAACTTAGGTTTTCCTTTCATTAAGCATTTAAAGATTCTTGAAAAATACAGAAATGAAGCAATTTGTGATGTAAGTCTGATCGAAAGAAAGTTTTAATCCAACTTCCAATCTATATCTATTTTCTTTCATTTAATCATGTTATACTTTGTTTTCCCATATCCACATACATATATCCCACTATATCACCAATTGAACACAATTCATAAACCGTAAAACTCGTCGGAGAACAAAACTTGAAGTCGTACCGCCGCTAAGGAGCTTGCCGGAAAACAAAAATGTTAACAAAACAATGAGATCTCCAACCAACAGTGAGTGACAGTGGTATTGGTCTTATTAACCTCCAGCCACCATTATACCATGGCGGTGGTCTTGTGTGTTTGTTGATTTGGTATGTATATATATCTTTCTTCAATATGATATGTATATATTCAATTAGGTTGTGTGAGTATATATTTTGACCAGATGAATTTGTGATATATAATGGAGATTAGATATGTTGGGTTTTGATTTTGATTTGGGTAGATGGATCTTGTGAGATCTGTTTCTTCTTTTTTTAAAGAATTTAGATGGAAGATGAAAAGAAAATTTGAGGGTTTTTATTATAAAAATAAAAAGAAAAAAATTGGTGACCGTAACCTATACATTAGTCGATTACATGCATTAGATAGACACAAATACGTTTTTCGTTGGATTGCGTAGACGGCTTTAAAGATGGTTACATTACATAAACATTTTGTCTTATTTAGCTGCATTCACAGGTCATTATCCTTATTTTTTTTAGCTATAGTCTGATAGATATTTGTGTTATTTTCATCTTGGATTATTTTGTATGTATGAAGTAAAAAAAATCTTTGACCCTGTTTTCAAGTGTAAAAGATCTTTTACTTGATTCAATCTTACTTATTGTTTCACCATGGATTATATGTTACACAAATATGAGAGAAATCGATGAAAGACCATTCTTTAGTATATCCATATGCGAGAGATGCGAATTTTAACAATTAAAGAAGTGTTTTTTCTCATGAGATAAAGTTATAAAGTCGTTTTATTTATGATTTTACGTAATGATACATAAAAACACTCATGTCAACATACATCATAGTATCATACATAGTACATGTAATTCGATTTCCTCTTACTTTGCTTGGGATAGGTTTTTATGTCAAATAAAAATTATATTGTCTTCTAAACAAATTCAAGTGTATCTTCGACACCCAACTATCTACTCATAAATCACATAAAAAATAGTTGTCGTAGATGATGCATTATTCAACAACACAATTCTAAGTGGGTACATGTTGTGTATGACATGCCATGAGAAATCCCTTTGTTTCACTACTTTAATTTGTGATTTCAAATAATTTAATGATACCAGTTAAAGTTAGTCTACTTAGGCCCCTACTTATAACATCTCAATTATAATCCACGTCTAATACTATTTACCAGTTTTTTTTTCTAGAAACACCAAGAACATCATCTTCTTATAACCCCCACTTTTTGCTTATTTCTTCAACTATTCATCTAATATTAAAAAACACATTTTATTATTAAACAAACTAAAAAAATAAATTAGTTTAAACTTTGTTAATAACAAATACAAATATTATACTATAATAATAAAAATCTATATATAAAATTTGGGTTTAGAGGTAAAACTTTTATAATTACAATAACAATTTCGTAAGTATACTAAAGTTGAGGGGCTGAAATGAAAATTAATATTAATTATATATTTATGGCCAAAGTACATTTTTTGTCCCTGTGGTTTTTCGAATAAGCATTTTACATCCTCGCCGTTAATTTTTGGCTAAAATCGTCCCTATGGTTTGCATTTCATCCTTGGATCCGTTGACCCCTTCACGGGCAAGGCACGTGAGGGGCATATATGTCTTTTTACTCATTTGTTCCTATGGTTAAGGCACGTTGACTCATTTGTTATTTTTGCATTTTTCATCCTTGAATTTAATAAACTTCCAAACAAAAATTTAATTAAAAATCATAACAAACTCAAATTAAAAACCTATATATACATCTACATATGAGGATCTAATTTAATACCGGCTGGTACAACTAATTTAATTTATTTTATTTTTTAAAAAAATATTATAAAACTTACTATAATATAACGAAAATAGTCAAAATATAATTAGAATTCACTCAAAAAAAAATATAGGTTCTTTATAACAAATTACAAGAAAGTTCACAAATTACAAAAAATAACATTAAAGTATTGTAAAAATAATTTTTTAAAAAATTCAAAAAATAAAAAATGTGAATACCGGAAGTACCGGAACAGTAATACCGAAAATATCAGAAATAGTTGTAGCGGGGTACCTTCCGATACCGATATTACGGGTATACTACCGGTATTTAAAATATTGTATGTACGTGTTTGCATTTGAAATTGATTGAGCATATCCTCAAATGTAGGTATATAGGTTTTTGTTTTGTTTGGATTAAATTGGTACGGTAATTTTTGTTTGTTTTGTTTTTTTTTTGGAAATTTTTTCCTGGAATTGTTAACGACGAGACGAAAAATGCAAAAACGGTAAACCACAGGGACGTTTTTTGCACTTAACTCTATGAAAAGATGAAAATGCCCCTCACGTGACTTGCGTGTGAGGGGGTTAACGGCAAAGTTATAACGGCAGGGACGAAATGCAAACCACATGGACAATTTTAGCCAAAAGTTAACGGCGAGGATGAAAAATGCTCATTCAAAAACCACAAGGACGAAAAAAGTAATTTGGCCTATATTTATATAGTACTTTGTCTTATTCAACCCTACCCACACACCTCCATGACCACACAGAACACACACACATATATGTATATTTACCGAAGAAATTACCAAAAAATTGTTTTTTTTTAAGTTTACAACAGATCCAAAGCAAAGGGACCCAGAAGACCACCTCCGATGCGTGTCTAACTATGGAACAAACCATAGTCACATGGAACGTGGTATCATACGGTACGGGGAACGAAAACGGGTACGCGATTCGTAGGTCTTTAAAATCCGGTACGAGGGGGTAGGTTCATTCAGAAAGTTGATTCGGTACACGATACGATATACCATATTCGGCACGTAAATTTGGTAAAAAAAACATATAACTAAGAGTGTTATTCATAAGACACAAATAAAAAAGTTCAAAACTATAAGGGTTAAATATGTAAAATTGATTTGATGATTCAATAGTCATACTACAAAACAAATAGTCTGTCAGTCCAAACAAACATATCTATGTTCTCCTCTATCCTATATATCTACCACCAGCAATTTCCACCATTCGGTTTCTCTCTCTCCGTCTCTCCCTCTATCTCTTTCTTTTCTCTTCTATCTTTTATTTTGAGGTAAAATCTGAACAAATTGGACAGTTTTGAGCCGTTGACCACCACTTACCTCCATTTCCGCCTGTCAAAACAAACTTGTATATCTCTTTCTCCTTTCTCCCACTCTTTATCTCGCCCTTAAACACAATTTCTCTAATCTGGAACGGCGACTTCAATTGACCGGAACGACGAAAAGCTTGCTCCTGGAACGCGATTTACTCAATTAATACATCAAATCCGGTACGTCCATTATCACGAACTGGATCGCGTTTCCCCACGTCCGGCAATATTTTGTACCGCGTTTCGGTACGGAATGTACCGTACGAAAAACGCAGGTGCGTTCCCGTTTCCTGTGACTATGGAACAAACCCCTCAAACACCGGCCTCGACGCCACCACTGCTACTAGTGTCTCCCCCCTTCTTGGCGTCGGACGCGGATGCGAAATGCTATAAGGATAGGCCTTAAAGTTCTTTTGAATAGCTTCATGAAAGTGAGAACATCTAAATTGTGTATATTTAAAAAGGGTAATTAGATGAAAATCTCCTAATTTTATGTATCATTTGATATTCATTAATCTTCCAGACTTGAACTCAAGATCTCTTCTTCTTCTGAAAAGTTATGACTGGTGGTCATTAAGCTATCACACCATAGTTCCTAAATGTGTATATTTGTGGATTAGAAACTAGTCCACATCTATGTTGACATGATGAGTGTTTTTTTTTTTTTTCTAATTTTTTCTAATAAGCAATTTTAAATAAGTTAGTGTTAGTTTAAAATTTACTATTAAAAAAAAAAAAAGCAAGCAATTTTATTGTTGTTAGCGGAGATCTTAACAAAATGTTTATAAAAAAATTTAGATGGTTCGCAATCATTATATTACCATGAAACCATCTTTTCTTATTTATTGAATCTAAAAGATCAACATAGAAAAAAAAAATCATAGAAGGCTACATATGAGTAGACAAATGAAACAAGAGATATATTTAGGTTTCATATCTTTATGACTATACATACATATACATATAATCTTGTATGACATCCGTCACTAAAACCACTTATTTATTATAATCTCTAACTTGTATTCCTAATATTTTTTATTTATGTTTACTAGTTGATATGTCTCAATTTATAGATGTTTCCCTCATACAATTTGGACGTTTTAGACACGTTTGATAGCCGTTTACACATGTTTTGTGGTGCTTTATGGTATTTGCTAGTGATTTCATGTCTAAAGCAAGTTTATCGCTCGCAAATGGTAGAAAACGACTTAAAAAGGGTCCATATGCACTAACGAATGAGTGTTGATGAAGAATGAAGCTGAAAAGCCGACTCCAGGCCAAACTAGCGGCACGAGTTGCTGAACCAAGTCCAGTAGCGACGCTAGCTGGCTGGCTAGCGGCACGAGTTATTGAACCAAGTCCAGTAGCACCACGAGATTCAGTCCTAGCGGCACGAGTTTCAATGTTCGTTAATCAGAATTGCTTAAAAATGCTCCTTGCGGCGCGAGATCGAGCTGACATCACCATTTTCTCTCTCTTGGGGTATAAATACCATCCACCATTCCACCCTAACCCTAGTCTTGGACACTTTAGCTCACACACTTATGTTCCAGCCGTTTTTCAAGGTTTTCTAAGGGTTTTCATCACTCCAACATCATTGGAAGATTTGAAGATTAAATTTGGCTCTTGTTTAGTGATTGTAGCTCGATTGTAACCTTGATTTGGATTATTACTTCGTATTTGGTACATTATGTCTTCCTTTTTATTTCAATCTTTAGCTTTTAACATTATGAGTAGCTAAATCTTTATACATCTATGAAGATGAAGTGAAACAATTAGTTATGGTTGCATAGTATTTTGAATTCAAGTTGGTTTTACTTAACATTTTGTCAAGATCTTAATGAAGTGATTTCTTCCACTTAAATTTGTATTCTTGGTAATATTTGTGTTCTTTGATAGTGGTACTAGTTAAATGCAAGTATTATTTTAGTTGTTTGTCTATGAACAACTTTTGCTAGATCATGGTATGATAGTAAAGAATACAAATTTAATAGAAATTACTTTGTTAAGTGGATTTAACGGTTGGTGGTACCACGTTTCTTTCACAAAGATAAAATTGTTATTTAAATAATCAAGTAACTAGTTAGCTCAAGTAATTGTAATAGGGTTGGTGGTACCACTTGTTGCAAGAAATTGAGTTGATTAGGTGATTGAGTATATTTTACAAATGTAGCGCACCCGTTTGTGTTTTTGACTTGTCACGATTATTATCACCAACATTATTGAATTTTGAGCTTAAACCATATGCAACCTAGACTTCTTGTGGAGAGGATTCGACATAGATGGCTTTTTAATTATTGTTTACACTAAAACCATTTTCGATTAATTCTTCGGAATTACTAATTTGTTTTAATTTCCGCAAACTAACTTTTCTAAACGCAAAGTGACAATTCGGTCACAAACCAAACTTTCTCTTGATTTACATTTTTACAACCTTAAGTACAACATTCAGTCCTTGTGTTCGATTCTGCTCTTACCAATTAACTATATTACATACGAACGGGTACACTGCCCGTAAGTGTGTGGTAGTCAATAAGCGGTAGATCTTGTTATAAATTATTAAACTAGATTTCACACATCACTAGTCAATATGTATGTATAGTATAACTAGCATAGAGATGTTGTGATCATTCTATTATGCGACTCCTATTACTTGGATTACAATAGTTTAGGATTTAGTCACTCTATTTTTCTAAATTTAGACAGTTAAAATTATTTCCGCTGATATCTAGACATATAGTTATAGGTCATATTCATTTCGAGACATTGATAAATCTCTATACCGTACTTAGCGAGTTAAAGTTTATAAGTTACAAGCTTAGTCATAATAATTATAAATGAAATCAATTCATATTACAAATTGCGAAACTAGAAAATAATTAGTAACCAATTAGAAGTTACCATAAATTAATTTAAAACACTAATAAAAGTATAATACAGACAAATGGTTGTAGTCCAAATCTAGCCAAGTTTAAAATCACAAATTTGTGATTTACGGGAATTAAAATCCCATTAAAACTCATGATAATTTATACACTATTAAATCCTAATTATAAATCAATTCAAATACTTATCCCTACTCTTATAAATATAGTTATCCTTAATTTATCAAAAGTCCAAAAACAAAACTTCTTTCTTTTTGCACCTGCCGTCAACCTACATGCCACTCCAAAACCAAAATTTTATAAACCATATTTTCAAGCACTCATTTTAAAGGATTCTTAAATTTTTATAAGTATTATAATTCTCACTATGTTTCAATGATCTTTTCAATTATATAAAATCGATGGTAAATTTTTTTTAAGTTATGTTATTTTATTTTGTAAAGGTATCTTAAAGAGCAATTATCAACTTTGGTGGTAAATTCTCATTCTTCATCTCCAATTAAACTATATATATATATATATCTTTTGTTATACGTAATTTATTTGATTAATAAATATTATGGCAAAATTTATAATAATGAATGAAAGATTTTTTTTTTAGGTTAAATCAAAAGCTTGAAATATAAATCACATTAATCTTAAAAGTTTACGTATTAATTTTTGTGTAGTAATTAATATAATTTAGGGAAAACAAATTATGGTGCCATGGAAATCATAATAACAGATTTATATGGGTGTTGGAAAGATTTGAAAGTTTATATATATAATTTAGTTATAGTAGTCTTGAAAATAGTAAGTTAGAATTACTTTGGAATCTGGACAGATTCAGTTTGCTAACTTGGAAATGTCGTATCTTGGTCATGAAAGATGGTTAAGTCACGTTTTTGGTGACTAAAATTAAGTTCAGGAAGGGTAGTTTCTGGTGAAATTGGTTTCGTGTCAAAATATAAAGTTTAAGGTTGTCAAACGAATTTTATCACGAAACTGCGCAAAGCTGAGTTTTCCGAGCACATTTAGGTCGACTTCAAATAGTGATATCTTGGTCGATTTTAAGAACTGGAAGTTTATGTTTTTCCAGAAACATTTTTAAGATATTAAGAGTTGATAGCAAAAATAATGGATTTTTTTGAAGCTTCTAAGTTCCTTAACTTTTATAAAACTTTTATGTGCGCAAACAGTGACTTTTCTGACTAGTCTGTAATTATGAAATTTTTAAAAATAGTTAACGTGCCAAATAAACTATGTAAAAATTCATGTAAGTATATAACACTCTAAGGTAACAGTGGTTAAGATTTGATATTTTGAATTGTTCGTTTCATCCTAATTAAAAATAGATAAAGTTACCAAAAATTTTAGTGAATATGAACTGGTAGAAACCAATGATACATCATTAAAACAAATACACTAAATTAAGTTATGTGACTTGTAACTTAATAATACATGACAAATCAGGTTGTAAATATTTTGAAACTAACCATATGTGTATTTCATCAAATACGGGTTACAATGGACGGTTATTAGCCATGTCCATATTTGTAACTTGTTCATATATATGTTGTGTAGATTTTAGTGATCATTTTGGACTTTGTACAACTACTTGCTTACTGGGGTGAGTTTCGTGGCCCCTTTTTATTTTATTTCTTTGGGGAAAATGATGCTCAAAACACTTTTCAGTTCTTTACTAGTTGTGCCAAAATTAGTTTGTTTTATTGGACAAATACGTGTAATTATGAAATGTGTATGCTAGCTTGCTTGTGTTGATTTCTATGATGCAATAGATGTCTGTCGATATCTATTGAAGACTATTTACGGCAATAGATGTCTATCGATATCCATTGAAGACTATTTACGAATAACATTGATAATTATTAACCAACTTTATACTCCAGCTGGTAGTTTGTTAGTATACAATGTGTGATTGGGTTGTTGGTAGGCAATGTGTGATTGATTTGTTGGCAGGAGTGATGAGGTCGTGTTGTTGGAAAACTATGATGACATTGATCAATATTTGGTATGCATATATGATACTACATGTTTATATTTACACTATTGTCCATACTTCTTATATCATGCACAACAAATTCATTTGTATTACATTAAACCTACGAATTCACCAACATTATGTTGACATTTTCGAACATTCATTTTTGGATAATAACAATGCTTTAGGAGAGTGAGTATATGAACTTTTTAGAAAGACTAATAAAAAATCTTTCGTGAACCCCTAGTTGCAGTATATGATTGTTTCAAATTTAACATGTATATGAGTGTAGACTATCCCCATCCGATAAAAAAGCCTCAGTCGGTTGGAAAGAAAAGGTGGAAAAAAATTATTAAAATAAATAGATGTCACCGACTTGTTGGCTGCACCAAACATAAGTCGTTGATTAAATACTCGTAATTAGCATGTTGGTAGCGTACTAGCATGTTGATAAAACACAAGACCTCAACGTACGCATGACTTTATTTATTTGCTTTTCTTATTTTTAAAATCTGTAATAATTACAATTTATTTAAAGAATCTAGTTGTTACATACGTTAATAAATTTTAATTTAAATATGATTTATGAACGTGAAATGAGTTTTAATCAAATATTAGAATTTTTTGATTTATGGTGATGGTGATAAAAAACTTTATTTTTTAAACAAAAGGGTATTCCTAATTGATTTCAGTAATTTTAAAAATAAGAAACATTAAATATCAAACATTATTATTTGTTAAAAATATAGTTTGGTTTGGTTGTGAATGGGAGTATAAAAATTGGGTTTTGTTGGTTGGGTAGATGCAAGAGAGAGAAATTAGTTTTATAATAAATAGTATTGTTGGGTTGGATTGTGGATCAGAATGACATTACAATACAAGACCATATTCTTTAGCATGTTTTTATTTTTATTTTTTTGTAGAATAGGAATGACTCCTGGAAAGTAGAAAACAGGTGGCCACCAAAAAGATTCACAGTGTTCAACTACTCCATTTTGTAACATGTTTTTCATTGGAGTCTTGTTCAAATCAAACATTGTTAAGAATTTTGGATAAAAGAAATCATGTCCCAACCACACATATTATTTGCAGCAATAGTCGCTGCAAATAATGTAGCCCCCCTGTCTGTAATGGTAAATCTGGCAAAAAATAACGGGCCCTTGTTAATAATCGCTGCAAATAGTCTAGTTTAATTACTAAAAAAAGTGGTTGAGATACTAGCCGCTTAAAAGAATTATTAGGACTAAGGCATGAACATTGAATGAATCCAACACTACAAAAATAAATATTAGTAAGCCCTCTTGTAAACCTCGCAACTCTCACCTTTTGCTGGGTCACATGAAAGTTCAGAAATGACATCATATTCTGAAACAAACTTTTCTTCATGCGATATGTTTTCAAAGAGCTCAAGACATTAAGTTTCCAATGGTTAACCAATAGATCCCAAAACATAGAATTAGATCCCAAAACATAGAATTCATTGGTCAACATGGAGTGGTATATAAACACATATATAAAAACTGGACTTATTTACCAAATTAAGATGATTCAATGTTTCATCTAAACTTTTGCTTGAAACTTTACTTATTTGTATGCAAATGGACATCATAGGCCGTCAAAACAACATTTGAGATGCACATGTCTTTTTGATATCATAGAGTTTCTGAATAAGTATATCATGTTCGGTTAAAGTTATTGAAACATACCTTTTTTCTACCATGGACTCCATTGCGAATTTGATCATTCCTTCGTTGTTAAACTATTAAACACTACTCGTATTAAATAATACAATTAAACACTTTCTTAAACTATTAAAGTTTAAATCTTTTTCACATGATTTAATAACAAATTTAACAACTTCAACAGGTGGGTTGTTTTTGAGCAGTAAATACGACATGGGTTTTCAAGGATTAACAAAACCATGGCTAATTAACAAATGGGTCATCGTATATAAAGATTTGGTTTAAGAGATGCGTTTTTTATTGACCATTTAAAGAATTAAGGCTCATATCAATATATATTTGAGGTTGGTTTTTTGTTGGTTTTTTCAAGTAAATGATGATACCGGCCTTTAAAATTAATGACGTTCGCTTAAACTCGATCACCTTAGCAATAACAATATGCTGATTTCCATGCATACTTAATATATTGTCCATAGCAAATAAATAAGTAAAGTTTAAAGTAATTTTTTAGATAAAAATATTAAATTATACTAATTTGGTAAATAAGTTTTTTTTATTATACTAGTTTGGAAAAAAATTCATAAAAACTGTGAGGCCATGACTGAAGTCAATTATTATAAGCCGGAAAGTTGTATCATTTATATATATATATATATATATACTAGTGCTTAAACCCCGTGCGATGCACGGACAACTCTAAATAATTTTTCTTAAACTTTATTTTAAGATTGTATCAATGAATAAATATTCTTATGAGTTGACTAATTTAAAGAAGAAAAATGCTAGATATACCTTGGGATTTATTAATGATACACGAGGGCTTAAAACGCGTACATTGCACGCCGAAGAGAAATTATAAAATGGATTGCCCATAGTAGGCGCATATAAGAAGAATTATGTGGTCACCTGGATGTGATAGGTATTATGAATTTTCCCCACTTTGATATATAGACTCACGTGGATGCGCTATAACCTTAAATAATTTCTTTAACACCAGTTCAAGCATGCATGTGGCAAAGTAAATGTACTCGTATTACAACTAATGACTATTTTAAAATGAATTAATGACTTAAAATACATAGAAAAGTCTTATTTAGCACTAAAATAAACCAAATATACCTCATAATTTTCATCATAAATTTGATAGGCTGTTCTTTGTATAAGATTTGAAATTAGTTGATCATTCATTTTAACTCCAATAGCTACAATCCTAACTTGCACATTAAACCTACCCCCCTAAAAAAAAACAGAGATACAATTTTATCACACAACTTAATGATTATATAGTTTTAATATGAAATATAAATATATACATAGGATTGATGAGAACTTCTTCCTTGTTACATGAACAACAAATCCACATTTTGTTGTCCCTTAAAGCATCAATAATGTCGACTGCATCCATGTAGAGATCGGTCAACTTAACTTCTTGAGAACAGTTTACACATTCCATTGAATACCATAACTAGTCGGTTAGAATAAAACCGATTGTTGCAACAACCACTTTATCAAACTGTCAAAATAAAAATGTTTATACATTAGAATGTTAAAAAGCTAGTTATAAATTCGAAAGAAAGTTATGTTAAAAAGTAATCTAATCAAAAAAGAAAAATTCATAAACAATGAATACTTACATGTTCGTCCATCAGGATCAACTTAATACTACCTATGTTATTAACATCTCCATATAGAGGGTGCTTCCATAGCCGCAAATTCTAACCGTTATCGTACATGACTTATTATTTGGACGCAAATTTCTAATTGAAACATGGTTTAGTGAAGCTATGCTAAAATTGATTTGTTATGTGTTTACGTTTTGAAATGCCTTAAAACTGAATGAAAGTGGCCTTATATAGACATAGACATGCAACGAAGTAACCGCCACAAGCAATACACGAACGCTTACATATTCAAATTTTCGAAAATTTGAACTTCTTGAAAGCATAACTAATCCGTTTTCAAAAATTTAAACTTCTTATAAAAGTAACTAATCTGTAGACCTTCCAAGGAGCAATATTATAATGATTTTTAGGCTTTCTTGCATTTTTAAGCATGCCACATAGACAATAACTAACAAATTTTAAAGGGAGATTTATATAATGTAGGGATATATATATATATATATATTTGTGGCAATGAACTTAAAATCTTGAATCCCATAACTTAGAAAATTAATGGATGGAGATTCACTCAAGTTCAAAAAAAGACTTTGGGGGTCAAGTTAAAGAAATCATAATCCTTGGATTATAATCAAAGCCAAAATTCAAAAATTATAATTAAAGCCAAGATTCAAAAAAAATAATTGGCATTTGATTTTAATCCGAGAGTTAAAATTGTCATAACTTGTCTCAAGATAGAGAAATATCTAATCCTTCTCCAAAATTCATATTGATAGAAAACAAGGAGATTGAGTGTTAATTGACACCAACGTTGTTAACAAATCATGAAAACAACAAAATAAGGACCACGTTGCACAAAATCTTGTTTTCTACTAAGTAGCGTTATACAAAATGATTGTTGCGTCAAAATCAAATCATTGATCTGAAAGGAAAAAAACTTAAGTAAGAAAGGTATAGCTAAAATAACAAAAGTAAGAATTAAAGTGTTTGAAAGGTACAGAGATATATATATAGAGAGAGAGAGAGAGAATGCGTGTATACTAACCAACAGTGACGCATTGCTCTTGAAGTCCTTCAATTAATTCTCCGTCTACTGAAAAAGGCCTTCCAAGGCTTTATAGCCCGGCTCTGTAAACAATAGAAGTACAAATAATCAAATATCATAGACAAAAGAGAAGAAAAATAAAATAAAAGAAAAAAGATTACAGTTGGTTACAAAGCCCCTCCGGGCAACTGTGCTTCCTGACAATCCGATGGTAGGAGGCATGGTGGGGACATAACGCCCAATCAGTCTTAGATTTGAATGTCCTGCAGCTGCTAGAGATGTGAGGCTTGATACTACATGGTGGAACATATATCTATTGTTAAGCTTTATTTTGCCCTAAATATGTGAGGCTTGATCCCCAACGCAAGTCAACGTATGACATGATACTATATTACTATATAACCTCAACAAAAATTATTAAAATCATTACATGAAATTTGTCTAAAGAGCTTTATGATGAAGATATACCAACTTTCATAAAATGATTTCCTATGTTTCTTTTGAACGAGAGTAACCTATATGGTTTGCTCATTGCTTCGTATATAAGGTAGAATTGATAGAAAAGGTGGAATTCATACGTTAAGTCATGTTAAAAGTATATATATATATCGTACTTTAAATTACAAATATATCTACACTATTTTATAAAGAAAATCATTTCAACTTTCAATATTCAATTCGGATGTTTATATTATATATATTTTTTATTTATAAACTAACTGTTTTGTATTTTGGTTAGTCGATTAGAATATTAACACAACATTTGATGTTTTTTTATTATATTTTTAAGTCAACAACATAGTTTTGGAGTAAAAGTTTTAAAGAATAGCATATTATTATTTATCAAATTATAAAATGGCATAGCTTGGAAATTCTCCAAAAATTAAGATACTACGAGAAATAATCTGTTGGAAGAATACTACATTTACACCTAGGTCTTTTCATTAATAGGTTACATATGATCATAAACATAACGTTTAACAATTATGAAATGTTTAAATTCATGAATGTAAACAAATTGATTGAGGCATGTTTAATGATATTAATATTAGCTTGATTAAGAAAAAACAAATATTTAATTTTACAATTGTATCAGCCTATAAATAAATCAAAGCTAATGAGCTAACAAATAACAACCTATTAAAAGAAAAGAAAAATAACTATAACGAAGTGATGAATTTGCATGTTGCATTGATTCCTCGCTGGTGAACGTTATATATCAAGACTATTTAAAATAAACAAAAACATAAATAAATAGTTTTATAATGTAATGACTTAATGGGATGACTATGTAAGGTAGGAACCTTTATTTTTCGGGCTATGTCTTCTACATTACCTACCAGTTATGTCACATGTAATACCATGCATAATTTTATTTATGGATAATAGCATATAAATGTAACCCTATGACAAAATGATTATGTAACGTAGTGACCTGCCACGTACAATGTCACGGCACTCTAGTCATCTTCTTAACTAAATTCACCACGTAATTTTACAAATCTTTCTTTTGACTAATAAACATCTTCAATACGATTGTTAGTCCAAAAGTAAATCAGCAGTCACAATTTAAGTGTGTTAATTACATTTATTTGGTCAACAAGTTTATAATCTAGAAAAGCGATAGTTATAATCTTTAAAAAGAAAGAGAGATAATACTAACCAAAACTTTCCCATCCACTGCATTTGGTGAGTTCCTTCCACCATTTTCCCGTCTACCGTCAGTATTAAACAAAGAAATCATGGTCGGGAAAAAATTGTATCCTTTTTAGCGCTATTGTAACCCAACCTAGAAACAAAGCAAACACCATAAGTTTAATGTAGATAAATAGATACCACTACCAAAATGGAAATTTTCATCAGAAATTCGTATGCATTGGACGTCGGGAAAACAAGCGTGGTGACCCATTTTAGTCGGAAACTTTTTTTCCCTACAAATGCTTCTGCCAACAGTGCGCCAAAAAAGTTTTTAAAATAAGATTTAATTCGGCCGGAAATCCAAAAATTTAGCGACAAGTAACCAACAGATTATTTTTTTAGTGATGAATTTTCCCACAGATAACTTAGATGTGGATTTCCAACTGATCTCAAAAAAAAAAAAATTTAACAAAAAAGAATATATATATATATATATATATAGGGGACAGTCAAATAAAAACAAACAAATAAAACAAATAGAACAAAACTTTCAATCAGAAGGAATAAATTTCATTTACACTAATATTCAACCACATAAATCTCAATTAACAAGAATTCTATGGTATATATAATGATGCATAAGATACATATTTAAAAAACAAAAAATAATTCTGTGAAAAATAAAAGAAAGAAACGACGGCAAAAAAAGAAAAGAAGGGGCTGTGCTTGCTGTAGTTGGCTATTGTCACTTCAAAGATAACAAACTTGGTAACAATACTGACTTAAATTACACGTTTATACCACGATTTAGATAATACTTACCAAAAAAAAGGGTAAAATTATCAAAAATTAACACTAAAACTATAACTTATATAGTTATATTAGTCCTAATACCCGTACGATGTACGGTAGCTATATAGAATGTATCATAAATAAATTTGAATATGTCTCATACATGATTCGTGATTATGAAATAATTTGTGGTTAATAGAAATCGATGATCGAAGCTAAATTATAATAAACAGTAATGGTAAATATATTATATGTTTAGTTAGAGTTTTGGATTTACTATAAAGTAAATACACATTAAAATCAAAACTTGTAGCATAGTGGATGATGACAAATGGCCTGTGATTTCGGTTCGTAAACTCAAATATTTGAAATCTTTCATGTTAATAACTTATTATTATAATTAATAGGAGTTGAAGAATTGAGGAAGAATAAAAAAATTTATTATTAAAAAAACGATCAATTAAATAAGGTTATAATTTATTTTTTTTATTATTAAGTCAAGAGTTATAGTTTAATTCTAAATCTAATAAAAAAAATTGAATTTATATACAACTAAAAAAAGCTAATTTAACAAAATAAATAAATTAAAAGGACATGTGTCGATCAAGTATTATGTCAAGTGTCGTTTCAAGAACATGTCAATCCTGTTTTAATTTATTGGTAGATGTCAATAGATACATATATAAAACTTTAATATTATATAAAAAAAACTAACAATAAATAACATAATAATATGCTTGAAGTAACTTACAAGAAAAAAAGGTCGGGTTTTTTCCGGTGGCCGATGGCGGCAACTTGAAGCATAGGGGCTGGTAGTTCTTTTTCCCCGGTGGCCGGAGACGAATGAAAGCTAAGATCCCGGTGGCCGGATACGATTTGTAATTTGTCTTCTATTTTCTGGAGTACCTGAATGATGGATAACGGGGGGGACTGGATCGAGGGATGAAGGGGGTAAAACAGATGGAAAGATTGCGGCAGTGGTTTGGTTTTCGGGTTAGAGATTAAAGGAGATGAAGGATGTTTAACTTTCCGGCGGCGGCGGTTTTTCTCCGGTAGGTTTTGAGAGTAAGAGAGAGGGTATAAAGGTGAATGGAAGGATTTTTGTTTGATATACCCCGTATGGGTAATGTATATTTTGTAATTAATCAGTGGAGGGATTTCAATTTTTTTGGTTTGAGATTGGAGGGATTTTTGATTTGTTTTGGATGGAAAGTGTAGGGATAAGATAAGGAAGAGACGAGACGGAGGGTTTTAGAACAGATTGGACTCAATGTTCAAGTTAGGTTAACTAGGCTTGGGCCTTGTACATGGTTGGGCTGTCGAAGTTACACATTCCTTCCTCTACTCCTCCAGGCTCCAGTCGTTTCTTTCTTGATTTCCTCATTATAGTAGTCTTGTAGACATGGACTATGAGATTACGCGATCGTTTTAAGCCTCCAATATTCCAAGGTTTTAATATTTTTTATACTAGACTTAATGTTTGGATTTTAAACTAAGTACATTATATAATTTGCATTGTAATAATACCCTTATTGGTTTTTGTATCGACATTTGCATGTTTAATAAAAAAAAGTCGAGCTACCATTTTTTTTTGTTTTTATATACTTTAACTTATATGATAATGAATTAAGCCCCAAAAATTGATCTCATTTGAGGTCTCCAAAAACCTTAATCCGCTACTGATTGGCTGCAATCCATTTGTTAAATTTTGCAACCTTTTTTTAGCATCTCGATTACAGATTGACTAGCTTTCAAGTACTTATCGTAATGAAAATTCGAAAAGTATTACAAAGAAAAAAAAAAGAAGAAGAAAAGAAAAAATGAAGCCCTGTAACAGATTCGTCGCAATGACTTGCAAAGAGACTCTAAGGCCGTTGGTTGGGTTGTTTTAAAGTATTCATCTGTCACGTAATCCGGAATAGCATATATGTTTTGAAGTAAGAAACTCCCGGAACAACCTATGATGGTCAGATTATACATGGCGAAAATATGAAGAAATATGCACAAACAGTTTTATTGTGCAAAGATAAACGGAAGAGTAAACTTCAATTATATTTTGGACGACGCTTCCACATTAATATGTTACTTAATGCGGATTTTCTGCGAAGGAGAACGCAGCTATACTATCTTCAACAACAAAATCTCAGATCAACTATGCCTCAGCATCTATCCTAAATAGCGTCACACAAGCCATATATATCCGCAAAAAACCTTTTCACCAACAGCGGGGCCGAATCTATATACTACAGCATCACCATCCCATCATCAGTACCTTCCAAAGAAAAAGTGACACAACTGTGGAAAACATTGAGTTCACACATGAAGCTTCTTCATCACCTATGGGCATAGCATACACATACACTTGGGCGACGTAAAAAAGCATCCTACTTGATCACAGCGAGGTAACAGGCTTAGACCCACTATCAGGGATATAAGTTTGGAAACAATACATAGATTTTGAAGTGACCTAGGAAGCTCCGGGAGAAATACAATTGAAGGAACCGCAAGAATACCACGACTACCTACGACAAAAGCCAACAATGACAAAACATCAAACCCGATGGACATGAAAGTCTCATCCACAGATCATCATCAGTCCAACCATGACATTGAGGTAATTCCCATAATTATCACAGAGGAAAAAGCCGGATAATCAAATGTTATAATGGCCAAAGGACAAAGACGGAACAGATAATACCGGACGGAGGACATCAAAGACGGAGAGCTTACTCGGATTCGCTGCCAGTTGATATTTTTTGGAGTCTAACACGACAACCTCTTGACAGTCTCTCCTATTAGACTGGGGGGCTTGATGATATACCCCTCCGGAGCTCTACCTCCGTTTGTGAAATTGCTACTTAAAAGATGCTTTCTGTCAGAATTACGGAGCTCACCTCCGTCAGGAACGGAGCTTATCCGTCAGAACGGAGCTCCGCCAAATATGGAGGAAATCTCTTATTTTCTTCCTTTTAAAGCAAATGTAAGTTTCCTTATCTTTTATTATTATAATATATTTATTATATGGCATGTAAATCCCATAAACATGTCTACCATATCTTGTATCCAAATAATTAGGGTATCCCCATAAAAACCCTAAAACCCTAACTTATCCCTTAATTAAGATAAGTTAGTCCTATATAAAGAGATCCTCCCCAATAGTTGGGACATGTTCTCTTCACCCTCAAAATACCTAAGGTGGCCGACTCTGGGGCTGTCTCTACCGCCAACACAAACACCTCCGATCTTGTGGCATTAAGCTTCTCAAATCTTTACACCGATATGGAATCGTCAACGAATCGGTCAAAACCCCCTCCTTGTTCCGGATCGAAAGGCTGTGCGGTTCTTTGATCAAACAAAACGAACCAGAAAGTATGTCTTAAGTGTTTTCTTGTAAAGGAGGTTGTAAATCCCTAATGTGACGATGTACATGTATAAAATTATGTAGAGGTTATGTGAATTTGTGATATGGGCCTAAATTTATTTGATAGGCTAACTGGCCCAAAAAATATAGTAAATAAATATATCAATGTAAATAAATACTAACATTCTTGAGGTTTTTTTTAAATGGATAAGAAATGAAATGATAGAAAATAATGTTAAATATTTATTTTTGAGTTTTCTTTTTAAAGAAAATAAATTAATTGATAGGAAAAGTTAGGGATTTTTAAACTTTCTTACCAATTTAGCATGATTTGGATGGAAAAGAAAGTATAACTATGTAAAAGTACTACTAGCATTCAATCTAATTTTAATAATTTATATAATAAAAGTATATTTGTGAAATTTTTTTTTTTTCTTTTCTTTTCCTTTCATTTAAACTCAAGAATGTAATTAACGTTTTCTACTATTTTCTTTATTTTCCTTTCCTTTCATTTAAACTCAAGAATGTAATTAACTATTATGATGAATAAGGTTTAGTGAATGATACTTCAATCAAATCTATCCTTTCATTTTTTTAATAAAAAACTTAAAAATACAAGGGTAGTCTCAAGAAACTAATAATTACGGTTTGGATTCAAAATCATTTTTCGGTTTTGAAAATTGAATGGAAACTGAAACTCTTTATTGGTATTCACATAACAAAAAGGGAAATGATAATCGTATCACATTTTTTGATGCATTTACCACACTGTACATATTTTATAACATACCGTACAAATATGTAATGCATCACAGTGGTAAATTAATCAATTTCTGTGGTACGAATATCACTTCCCTAACAAAAATCATATTGCTTTTCTTTATCATGGTATACTAACAATATATATGAACCACTAATGAATAAACAATAACCACTAATATTAAAGATTAAAGATATTTATATATATATATATATATAAGGAATGGTAATATAAGGCTGTCAGACATATATATTCATTAAACAAGAAATAATAAAATATTGGTATGTGACGGGTTCCACACCTAAATTTAGGTGTTGGGCAGTCTTATATTCTCTTTTCCCTATATATACATATATATAAAAAAAACGAACCAGAAAGTGTCTCAGGTGTTCTCTTGTAAAGGACGTTGCAAATACCTACATGGGATTGATATACATATAAATAAATATATATTTGTTTACATATACATGTATGAAAATGTATAGATGGTATGTGAATATGTGATATGGATCTGGACTAATTTAATGGGCTAACTGGGCCTAAGAAAAAGTAAATAAAGATATCAAGGTAAATAAATACTTACATTGCCAAAGACATGTGGATTACAAGGTTAATGAAGGAAGACCGTCGGGCCTTCGGCCACCGGTTCAGTCAAAGGCAACCGGGTTTTACCACTACTTAGCCTTCGGGCGGGTAGGTTTTCCCAAGACATGGAACTAATGAAGGATCACAATTGTTAGACCCGTTTGACTCCTGAGTCGAGTTCATATACGGATTTATGAATGACTTTGACTCCTTATTTCTTAGCCAACACGAGACAATGAACTTAAAATCTTGTATCCCATAACTTAGAAAATTCATTATTGATAGAAAATAAGGAGTATTAACTTGTTGTACGTGCTTGACTTTGATTAGCTTTAAAAAAAAAAGGAAATTATTCTCATGTGAGATTACTTAGATGGAGTTTAAGATGTGAAGATATGGATGTTTATAATAAAACATATCCAATTCAGATGTTTATATTATGTATGCTTTTTATTTTGATTTATAATATAACTGTTTGGTCAGTCGATTAGAAAAACAGAACAACATAAGATAATTTTTTGCTAGTAATTTAAAATCATAACTATTGACGTAACTATATTTCCTTTTTCTTTCTTTTGTTTGAATAGAATAAATCATGTTACCTTTTAATATATTTTTTGAGTCAACATTACAATTTTGGAGTACAAGTTTTAAAGAAGCATATATAGAATTTTTGATCACATTAAAAAATGGCATAGCTTGGGAATTCACTCCAAAAATTAAGATACTAAGGGTGATGGCAACGCCCGTATGCAGGGACGGAGCCATAATTTTTTTTGTGAGGGGCAAATTTAAAAGTCTCTTATTATATTTATTAGAGTCATCTTTGAGGGGAAAAAAATTTTAAACAAAAATTAACTCTCAATAGAAAATTTAGAAAAAATGGACCCTTAAAATAATTTCGTCTGGGTGTCAGTTATGAGAACATCACTCTTTAACTTGAACATTGTTCTTTGCAATTTTAGAGCATGTGATAAATTTTGATACAATTACCCAAACAAATAAAACACTTTCTTCAACTTCTCTTTTTCAACTTCGTTAAAAATCAAAATAACTGAAGATTTTTACTTTACCAATAGAAGATTTTATCTCAAAACTAATGCTCCCAACATAAGTAACATATTTCCAAAGAAGAGGCTTATGACAACGATGGTGACATTTGTATGTATAATGTATTTTCTGTTTATTGTTACGAGTATTATTTAGGAATAAAACTATAAATATACTTATAAAAAATTACATTGTACCAAAATTGGAATGGGGGCAGTTGCCCACACTACCCCCATTGTGGAGCCGTCCCTGCCTATGTGGAACAAGCGTGAAAGCTCCGACCACCCGTGGAACACCGCCACCGACAGTTTTCCACCCACGAGTGGTGGATTTTGGGTGGAAGTTCCACTCGTGTGGAAGGTGAGTGCTTGTGACCGTTGGAGGGGGTAACAACTAGTTTGACTATTTTGCTTTTTTTTTTTTCTTCTTTAAATACCATCACCTTCTTCCATTTTAAATCACACACACACATATCAAACAAATACACACATCAACACATCCATCAAACATCAAACAAACTCATTTTCACAAATGGCTAAACGATTTGGATCTACGGTTTTACTAGAAAGATTGTTAACCGCAACCGTTGGGAAGCTGGAGAAAGATTGTTTCGCGACTACTTTTCCGATGAACCGAAATTCAATCATGAGTTTTTCGAGGATAGGTATCGTATTCCTAAACGTTTATTTCTAAAGATTGTTCATGATCTTGAGTCGCGGTACAAGTATTTTTAGTAAGGTTACGATGGTAGGATGAAAAAGAGTTTTGCGGCGATACAAAAATGTACAAGTAGATTTATTTATATGTTGTTTTTTTATTAATTTTTTAAATATTTGTATGTGTTTTAGTTTTATTCTAGTTTTTATGTTTTTAGTTAGAGTGATTGACACAAATCGTCCTTGTGGTTTGTCCAAATAGTCAGGTTTCATCCTTTAACTTTCAAAACCTCAGAGACAATCCTTTATAAGCAGATAATGTTCACATTTCATCCTTTACTTTAACAGACGTTATCCCGAGTCTGTTAAGCCCCTCACATGTAAACCACGTGAGAGTATTTTTGTATTTTGCCAGCCAGTTGACTTAGTCTTTTCTCTCTTTTTCTTTAATAATTAATTATTAATACATACATATGTATGTATATATAATACGAGTATACATATATAACCACTCCAACGACCACCTAACACCTTCATCACCATCAATTTTCCGACCACCACCAAATTTCTCCATTTCTCCCCCAATCACAAATCGCAGCCATGCTTTTTCCATCCAACAGTACTATTATATGAAGTCTTTTTAGATTTACAGATAAATTGAAAGGGTATTCATGAACAAAAGAAAAAGCCTATTGAAGACAATCAATAATATTTTTTACTTCTTGAAATAGTATTCTTTTTATCTTCACACGTGGATGATTTTGGTGCATCAATCATTTTAGAATTTATCATGAACGAAGATTTTTGGTGAATCCATTTATGCATAAATTTAGATGCATCTCCATCCACCCATTTACATGTTTCAAATGGATTTAAAGAAATATAAAAAAGATTAAACGGGACTCCATAATCGTCTTCTTTGCGATGTTTCAAATTTGGATACAATAAAAACTCACCGGAGAACAATAACCTAAAATACCTCACCGCAAAAATCGTAAAACGAGATTAAGCACGACGTTTGGTAGACAAGTAAAAATAAAACCCCCCAAAGTCACTCGCTCAGATCTTCCTCTATTAGAGTCCGTCAAAAACAAGTAACAGGCGGTGGTGATGGGTTCGGTTTCCGTGAAGTCCGACAGTGATGATCTAGATCTAAATAGTTACCGTTACCTAGTAAATTTAGTAGGTTGAGAAGGTTGATTAGCGGCGGATGAAGAGTGACAGATGGTGGTGATGGGTTGTCGACGACGATAGTAATTGTTGTTGGCGACGCGCTGCTCCCATTATATTGATTTTATAATTAAGGCGGTGGTGATGGTTTGCCTCCATTCTTTCAATTTACACATTAAACCATATATATGTTATAAAGGGTTGTTGATATAAAATGGACCAATGAGTTGATATATATATATATATATATATATTTTTGTCTATTGATGGTTGGTTTTGTTCTATAATCTTACAAAATATGTTTTTCTGGTGATGGCTGCATTGACTGTTGAGAGAGCCAAGAATGAAGAGTTATTGATAATATTTTATATTCATAATTAATAATAAAAAATAATATCACATTTGGTCCTTTAAGGCTGGCAAAATACAAAAATACCCTCACGTGGTTTACACGTGAGGGCTTAACGGACTCGGGATAACGTCTGTTAAAGTAAAGGATGAAATGTGAACATTACCTTCTTATAAAGGATTGTCTCTGAGGTTTTGAAAGTTAAAGGATGAAACCTGACTATTTAGACAAACCACAGGGACGATTTGTGTCGATCACTCTTTTAGTTATGTTTATATAATGGTTTATGTTTGATGAAATTTTAATTTTAAAATAAAAATAAATTTGTAATGAGTGGTGAGTAAGTGGTTGCAATGCCAACAAAATTGAGTGAGTGGTGGATTTGAGGTGACATAATCTGATTGGTTGAAAGTGAGTGGTGAGTGATGGTGATACCATCACCCTAATAATCTGTTGGAAGAATATTACATTTGCACCTAGGCCTTGTCATTAATATGCTACATATGATCATAAACGTAGGCAACACATATTTGTACCACTTAATTTTATTAGTATACCATACTGTATAAATAATATAGCAGACAGTACAAATATATGATACACGGTAATGGTAGATTAATAAAAAAATGTGATACGATTATCATTTCTCATAAACATACTGTTTAAGAACAATTATGAAGTGTTTAGATTCGCAAATGTAAACAAATTGATTGAGACATGTTTAATTGATTAAGAATGACCAAATATTTAATCTTACAATTGTATCGATCTATAAAGAAAATCAAAGCTAATAAGCTAAACCTATTAAAAAAAAAAAAACAAAACAAAACAAAAAACTAATATAAAGACATGAAGTGATGAATTTGCAAGTTGCATTGATTCTTCGCTGGTAAACATTTAAGTATGAAAATGACTATTGAAAACAAACTAAACAAAAAAAAAACACAAAAAATAAAGTATATTTTTGATGATCACCACAACAAGACACCCAAGTCCCAACCTGTCCTATTCGTTACGTGGTAGTTAGCAATCCCATTAACTCACCCACTTGACCAAATCAATATCACCCGTCAGATCAAACAAACTCCACATGAACCCCCGTGTATCCATGCTCACAATCATCCAACTCTTGAAAATAAAAGATTCTTCTCCTCAAACTCACAAAAAAATCATATTATAAAAAAAAAAAAAATCAAACCCCATACATGTGGTGATCAGTCCACCACTTTAATTTGATTCCACAATATAAAAAAATCTTTCACACCTTTGTACACATACCACAAAAAAATAAAAACATAGACAAGTATGGGTGTTGTAGAACAAGCTCACAATGTGAAAATACTAGGATCAGGTGACCAAACAATCGTATTGGCACATGGGTTTGGTACGGACCAATCTGTATGGAAACATTTAGTACCTCATCTAGTTGAAGATTACAAGGTAATTGTTTATGATAACATGGGGGCAGGTACTACTAACCCTGATTACTTCAACTTTGAAAGATATGCAACACTTGAAGGCTTTGCATATGATGTTATTGGCATTTTGGAGGAGCTTCAAGTTTCTTCATGTATATTTGTTGGTCATTCCGTGTCGGCTATGATTGGCGCCGTTGCTTCTATTACTAGGCCTGATTTGTTTTCCAAAATCTTGATGATTTCCGCTTCTCCAAGGTTAGTAAATACTATATCATCAATATCAATATATGTATCTAGATAATATAATAATTCTATATATATGTATCTACTATGGATGGATGGTTATTTATGATTGTTGATTAAGTTTGTGAGAGTGATCAGTTGACTTTTATTTAAAGGCCGGTTAATTTAATGATGAGAGTAGTGATTACGTAGGGATTAGGTTAGCCCAGGTTGACAAAAGGTTTCTGTTTGGAACTGTAATTAGTTGTTTAATTACCCTTTAACACAAAGTGTCTTGCTTAATTTGGTAATTAAGTGGAATTATGTCGACTATTGGGTTGGTGGGGTAAGAATAAGAATATAAAAGTATTAGATTCTCATATTTGGTACAATATATTACTTTTTCAATTATCTTTTGTTTCGAATATCGATCTCACACCAAAGTTATTAAGTTATTATTGCTATAGGTAACGTTACCTTTTCTTTTTATCGTACTCGCTCTTGTATTGTATTTGGCTGTCCTAATTTTTTTTTTAAATCAAGGTTTAAGAAAAGTGAAATATGCACATCGTATTTCTACACTTTCCACGTTAATAACTTTTCTTATCGAACCTTGTCATTCGATCATGACAATTTTATTACAGTATTTCCAAAAATAGTACCTATAATAACCATTTTCCTTGAACACGTTCACTCTAGTTAAGATCATATCAACTGATTCATCCGAAGTCGAATACTAATAAATACTAATTTTGTATTATTGTATGCTAATAGGTATTTGAACGATGTGGATTACTTTGGAGGATTCGAACAAGAAGATCTAGACCAACTATTTCAAGCGTTGGAGTCAAATTTCAAGGCATGGTGTTCTCATTTCGCTCCATTAGCCGTTGGTGGTGACATGGAATCAGTCGCGGTTCAAGAATTCAGCCGGACACTTTTCAACATGAGACCAGACATAGCCTTAAGTGTTGCACAAACTATTTTCCAAAGTGATATGCGACATCTATTGCGCCACGTTGTAGTTCCATGTCACATAATCCAAAGCATGAAAGATCTAGCGGTTCCCGTGGTGGTCTCCGAATACTTGCATCAAAATCTTGGTGGTCAGTCCATCGTCGAGGTCATGTCAACCGACGGTCACCTCCCACAGTTGAGCTCACCAGATGTCGTGGTTCCAGTGCTCTTAAGGCATATCCGTTGTGATATCGCAGTGTAATTATATAATAATTAACTAGGGTGTTTTTTTGGTTTATCTTTGTTGGGTGAACTACAACTTGTTGATAAAACATCTTTATCAATTTGGAATAATAATATATGTTGTAATTGTGCTTGTACTGTATGTATTTGTTTTGTTTTATGTATCTTACTTTTTCTTACTTAGAACACGCCAATGAACCTTATCACTTTATATGATCAACACACATACATAATCTACTTTTATATAAATAAGAGCCACATGCATCCTCATAAAATTTTGTTGGTGAACAGAAGTAATCAATGAGACACTAATAAGCAAACCAAGGAGGCCTATTCAATTCAAAATGCTTTTGTTGCTCATTAGCGATCATAATACTTGCTTACTATACCATTGTAAACAAATTATTCCACATAACCAAAAGTTAGAAATAATTAGAGGAGTATTTCGATATGACGAGACAGTATTTCGTAAACTGTATCATGTTAGGAGCGAGCAAAGCAAAAATTTCCATTTCTAAAACTATTTAATTAATACAATAACTATAACTTGTCGTCTTCTACAAAGTTGATTGTCGTTTCATCCCTTTAAGAGTAAAAAGTTTTATATCGTACGATTCTATGATAGCCATAGCCCATAAGTTGTCGATTCCAACAAAGTCGTTGATTGTCATTTCACCCTATAAGAGTAATTAAAAAGGTCAATCTACTCATCATTTCCTACAATTACATTTGTCAAAGAAAAATTGTCGTTTAACAACCAAAACATTGTCATTTGGCAATATACATAAGTGTTAAGTAGTCCCCTCCAATGGCTTCTTCTCCATCTTGTCTTTAGCCATCAAGTTCTTTGATTTGATACCCCTCCCAATACTTCTTTACTCACGTTTGTCCAGGGAGGCCCGAAGGATGGGTAAACCCGACCTTCGTACAGGGCACCTATTTGAAGGGGACACAAAAGTGTTAAAATTTTCCTACATATATTGCATCTGTATAATTAAAATTTTCCTACATATATTGGATATGTATATTTATAATGTGTTATATATATACAGATATATTTAATTTCAATAACTCATTCATAACTGAATTACAAATACTATGATTTTATTATTATTAAAAAGTATCACTTATTAAAATAAATTGCTTATATATTGGAATTATCTAGAGCTAAGGGCATATTTTTCTCCGACTCGACCTGGACACTTGAATTCTCAGGGTCGCTACTGCGTTTGTCATAAGGAAAATGATTAATCATCCTAACTAAATAGCCTAAAAATCATCTTAATCATAAGATGAAGACAAGTGTCAAAATTAAGGAATAAGATTCGGAAAGATAATTAATAGAATTCGCATGTCACAATTTTATAGTTTTAGGATCAGAGGATCAATCATTTCCCTTGTTATAATTAAGGGAAATGGTATTTTCCCTAAAAGAATAGTCTAATAATCTTTCTAGCCATAAGATGACGACACATATAAAAATTAAGAAATAAAATTATAAAAGAAATTTAGTGTAATACATGTGTCATAATCTTGTGGTTTTAAAAAGATTTTTAGACCAACTTTTATAAAGATTTATCATTTTCCTATAGTTAAATATCTGCTAGTTTCATTTTTTTTTTAAATTGCAAACGCGCAACCACTTCCAGACTTTAATGAAACGGCTACTCAGCAAAATTCATTGAATTCAACCTCCAGAGACTCTCAAACATTCAAAATCATACAATTCCACATAAGAGAAACCTAAAAATATAAAACCTCCTGACCACTTCTTCTAAAAGAGACGGCTTAATATCACACATACCCGACTAACTAACACAGTGTTAGTAACACTTTTGCGGGTTAATTATTTTGTGGACACTTTTTTACTCGGACCTTTTTTTTTTTTTTAATTTGTTGACGATGCAATGATCCAACAAAGTAGATAAATTATTAGATAATGGTACAAATAAATGAATTAAATATTCGTCTGAAAGCAGCTTGTGTGTATATGTATGAGACACTTACCAATTAAAGTTTGGGGGATCGATCACGTCTTCTTTTATAATGATTCATATTCTTATATCTATTTTGGATATCTTTTTAGCAAGTTGACCATAAAGTTAAAAGTGTAAAATCATATCGCTCTCAGCCTGTCGATAGGTCACCATATATCTTTTATTATATTAAAACACAGTTGCTCTAATAACGTATCAACTAATCACAACTCTTGATTTTTTAAAGTTGACCATTGTTTTCAATTTTGACTTTAATTTACACTTTTTTTATTTTTCATCACAAATTTACACTTTTTACCCAATAATTTTAATATATTAAATAAATAATAAGTGTTAATATATATCTAATAAAATCATAGTTAATATTTATCCAATAAAATAAGAACTAATATATATCCAATTGAATAATAACTAACATATATCCAATAGTATGTTCTATCATATAAACATAAAATTAATTAATTAAAAATAAATAAAATTTGATGTAAATATATTAACATTTTAAGAACAATTTCGATGACTATATCTGAAAAAAATATTTTAATATAAAACTTAAAGTGTTGATATATCGATCAATTTTTATTACTCAAAATAGTATATTATGTTTTAAGTTATAATAAAAAACATCTAATATTGATAATATCGTAAGCCCCGTGTATTAGAAACGAGCCTAAAACAGTTGAACTAATGACTTACTGACCAATTACATCGTTCAATTTCGTCAAATTGATTATCGCTTATGTCATCATAATCATAATAATCATTATTATATTTCTAGCAAAAGTCTCACTATTACACTTTTTTGTTTTCCATCAGTAATTTATATTTTTTAACCCTAAATACTTAATTTATACTTTTTATAATATTTAGTCCCATCAACTTGAGAATATTTTTTATGATATTTCATCATTTAATTAATTTGTTTATCGACCAATAACAACTCTCGATTTTTCTTTAATTTTTCACAAGCATGTTAAATATCACATTATGAATATAATTGGTTTCAAAAATTTTTATAATATAGAAAATATTGTAACATTTGCCTTGTGGAGTGACTATGGCAAACAAATCCATCAAAATTTCTCATGTAATTATTGTATTACTACTTTTAAACTATAATACTTGAAATCGTATATCTTCAAAATTGTAGGCTTTTATGACTTAAATAGTTAATTGTATGAAGATCTGGTATTAATAATATCGTAAGTCTCGTGTCCAGTGTTGGACACGGGTCTAAAATCTAGTAAACAACTGAACAAGTAATAAAGTAATAACAAAACGAATTCAATTATGAAGTTAGGTTTACTGGGCTTGGGCCATGTACATAGCTATAGTCTTGTAGGCGTGCTGGTCAGCCACATAAGGGACGGACGAATGTGTAAAGCCCAAACTCTATGGGCTATGTATGGTGAAACAATTCTAATATTTTTGGTGAGATGATATCGCAATTTGTTTGACAGCAGCCCATCTGTTTAATTCGCAACCTTTTTCTAGCATCTCGATTACAGATTGGCAAACCATCATGTACTTTTATCGTAATGAACATTCCAAAAGTATTAGAATGTTTTGTTTGTCTTTTTAAACTTTTAGCTTCTTGAAATTGACGTGGACGTACTATAGCTTCCATTGCTGGAATTAAGCCGATAAATTGGTAAGCCGCTACTGCAAAGACTTCGAGGTGACTAAGTAATCACACGTACTGTCTCGCCTCGGTACCTATTGAAGATGGTTCTGTACTTCACTTCTATCTATTATTTTTTGAAAACAATAAGTACGGAGTATTAATCATTTTTATTTATTTATATAATAATCCCTTTTCATTTTATGAGAATAATTTTTTATTAAAGTGAGATAATTCTTGGTTTACAGGATACTTGTTCCTTAATTTCTCTAGTATAAAGAAGATACCATCACTATTATAACAGTGCAATAATGCAAAAATAATATAAAGTAAAAGTAGTAACAGAGAGAAGTAATATTATTCTTTATAATACCATGACAGCTAATAATTTATTGTTCGATTAGTATGGATCTTATTTGATACTATTATATATATATATATATATGTATTATCATCATTATTATTAAAGTAACTAGCCCGGTACCCACACGTTGCGACAACTTTACGATGATCATATACGAAATATGAAAGAAAAACAAAAAAAAAAGACACCGGTGGGGATTTGATTCCGGCGCCGGCGACATCAGAAAAATAAAGAAAGATACCGGTGGGTTTTTTGTTTGTGTAGATATGTATTTCTAGGATGTGTGAGTTTTTTTTTTGTGTGAAAGGGTAAGTTTGAAACTTTAAAAATAAAGTGGGGGTATTTTGGGAACAAAATTTATGCTTAATTTCTTAAACTCAATCCTCTTTATAAGGGATTATAAATAAAAGATATATAGTAGATCTAACGCTACTTCCTTCACAGTTTTTGAAAAATGTTAAATTATATACACAACTTTTTATTTTTTATTTTTTAAAGGTGTGGATCATTTGCTCGCAACAGGAGATTTAGCTTACGTTGTCTTAACCGGGTCCGCGCTAGATAGCTCCATCACCCTCAATACCTAGTATGAGGAGAAACCTCTATTTAATTGGAGTAAAATTCTGTCCCCTCTGCAGAACTCAAACCTGCTTCATTGAAGGACTTTGATCATTATGTGATATAGTCGTAAACTATGTAGATAATTGCTTATAACTTATAAGCAAGAGTTAATTCTTTTAGTAGCAAGGATAAGTTTTTAACTACTGCTCCAAAGGAAGTGCTTGACAACTTAATATTTACACTAAAAACATAACTTAAGTCCGAAGAACCCACATTAATCTAACATCATGAACTGTATCGTGTGTACATTTCACGTTCTTTCCCCCAATCTATATCTAAAAGTTTTTTACATCTATTCGATATACAATTATACATAGAAGAGAAAGCCTTTTGAAGGGGCGAAAAGTGGTCCCTTTCGAGTTTAATTTAAGCCTCGAGGTTAATTTTGTTTAACATTGTTTTTTTACATGTGTTCATATATTATTGCTGCATGAATTATTTTTAAACATTGTTGATTTAGACACACCATGTATGAATTTATTCCATAAAGACTCTACAATGTCATATTGTCATTATGTCAATGATTTTAACCCCCGTGAATTATTTGCGTTTTAGTGCAATCCTTGAGTGGTATGATCGTTTTTGATTTCACAATGACAACAAAACTTTCGGTAGGCCATGTGAAGTTTATTCCAGCTGTATAAAGACGTTACGCGGTCCCACATAAAAAGAAAACAAAACACCTCATATACAGTGTAATTGTTGTCGTCGTGGGCTCCACGCGTAAAAAAACACCGAACCTTAAATTTACCTTAACGGCTACATATACCCATCCCCACATCTCTCTCTATACACACATTCTCATATCCCCCTCAATTCCTATCTATCTATCTCTATTCTTCACATACACAACAAAATCAAGATTAAAAAAATAAAAGGAAAACAATGGATCTCAAAAACGTCGTCGTTTTAGCATTCATCTGCACAATCTTCGCCGCCGTGGGAGGCCAATCTCCATCCGCCTCACCCACCGTTTCACCCACTGTTGCACCACTACCCAAAGCTCCGGCCAAGGCTCCAACGGTGGCACCGGTGACTGCACCTCCGACGCCTGCAATGGCACCACCACCAGCTGTTACACCGGTGAGCTCACCTCCTGCCGTGACCCCCGTGAGCTCTCCTCCCACCATTGAATCTCCTCCAGTCCCTGAACCAGTTCCGTCACCGGAGATTGCTCCTGAAGCTTCCGCTCCGGCCCCCAGCAAGAAGGACAATGCACCGTCACCAGCGCCTGGACCGGCTTCCGATGCTCTTGCCCCTGGTCCCGGTCCAAGTACTTCATCTGATGTTGCCGATGAGGTAATTTTATTTACATACTAATAACTTGTACATTATGCATTACTAGTTTGTATCATATATAACTTTTTTATATATTATTTGTTAATTAACTTTTATTTATTTATTGTGAAAATAATAATGCAGAGTGGAGCAGAAAGGGTAAAGTTTGTGATGGGAAGTTTGGTGGTGGCATTCGCTGCTTTCAGCTGTCTCTAGATTTCTAATTTTTACTTTTAAATTCCACAATTTATTTATTTTTTATTTATATATGAGCTGTATTTGTTATTCCTAATCCTATCGATCATTATATTATTCTGCCTGTAAAACCTCGTTTACATATATATAATTTTCCCCCACTTATTCAAATTTTTTTTGTTTATTATGGTGTTGATATATTAATTTAGTTTTACTAGTTTGAAGATACTGGATTTAGTGAAACATTTATAACATTGTGTCATTGGAAAGTAATCCACATTGACTCTGGTAAATTCAAAAGTCTTTATAAAGTTGGATTTGGAAATGGAGACACAAAAGCACTACCAAATTAAGTAAACCAACACACATATAGAAGATTGCTTAATTCGATCAAACGACACCTTAAAAATATAAACAGAAGATTGAAATGGAAGAAGTTTTACCTATATGATTGGGGCCGGGTGTCAAACTTTCCTTTAATTGCAACCTCTTAATCAATTTTGATTTCAATTTTTTCTTCTTTTTTTTTTTTAAACTCAAAGCGTGAGCTAGAAATCTCTTTTTTTACGGGTTCAAAACTAAAACTTAACTAATAATACAAGTTATTGATATCTTTCAAAAACGTCTCTCTAAATGGAAGGCAAAAACTCTATCAATTGGCGGCAGATTTACTTTAGTGCAATCAGCGTTATCAAGTCTCCGTTTATATTTTTTTCTCGTTGTTTAAAGCCCCCGAGAAAATAATAGACGAGTTGGGCCGCTTGGAATGATGTTGTGGCACCAAAAGAGTTAGGTGTTCTCGGTATGGGATCTTTAAAAGGTGCTAATGCTGCATTACTATCGAAATGGTGGTGGCATTATAAACACGAGTCAGACAGACTTTAGAGGCATGTGGTGGCCGCTTTACATGGAAATATAACTGTGGATCTTGATATACCAATCAACAAGAAAAAGGGGGGGGGGGGGGGTTATGGAAATCAAGTTTCAAAGCTAAATCAGTGTTTTCCATAAGAGATGTGGCTGTAAGATGAGTTCATAATTTCAGTTTTGAAGCTAAAGTTTGACTCAGGCTATTGTTCACAATTCACACCCCAACTATTATTGAAACAATTGGGTTCCAAAGAAGGTGAATATAAGAAATTGGAGAGCAAATCGGGAAAGACTTCTGACTTTAACTTAACTCAATAAAAAGGGGTTACGATGAGGTCTTTATTTTGTGTTAGGTGTAATCTTGCTGATAAATCTCTTGATCATATTCTCACGGCATGTCCCTTTGCCATGGAGGTTTGGGATTTGATTGGATCTTGGTGTAAGGTAAACCCGCTTTATGCTTTTCATGTCCATGACTTATACACCTTTCATTATTCTCGAGCTGGGGATTAAAATTGGAAGAAAATGCTCAATGTCATTATTCTTATTACTATTTGGAGCCTCTGAAAATCGAGAAATGACACAGTGCATAATATGATATTTTCTACAACTCATATAATCTTTGAAGAGATTAGACCTAAGGCGTTTAGATTGGGATAGTTGGTGTAGTAAGCCATGTATTTCTTGATTGGTTTTACGTTTATTCTCTTGTTTGTTTATGTATCTTTATGCCAGCTTCTTGTTAGTTTGAGTTATTAATAATACTTTTTCTTTCGCCGTTAAAAAAAAAAAAACTAATAATACAAGAATATAGGACTATTACCGTTGAATGTACCAGGCAAAGTGCATGTGCCCTTCCCCTAGTTCTTTTTGTCGTTAGAGCTATACTACCATTTTCTTCGTTATTTGCGAAGTTTGTATATATAGGTACATTACTAAAATTTCCTTGATTATATATAAGGGTGTAAATGAGCCGAGCTGAGCTCGAGCTCGAGATCGTCTAAGGAGCTCGGGCTTGAGTTCGAGCTCGTTCGAGTCTTAGTATATAAACTCGAGCTCGGCTCGTTTGTCATAAAAACTAAATAAGTTTGAGTTTGGCTCGAGATCGAGCTCGATAAGTGATCAAAACTAAAATCGATTATCAGAGGTTCGTGAAAAAAGCTCGTTTATGCTCGGCTCGATTAATATATGAAAGCTTGTTTAGGCTCGCGAGCTTAATCGAGTTATGGATTCAAAGCTCGAGCTCGAATTCGTTTAGTAAACGAGTCAACAGTTAAGCTCGAATTCGGCTCGAAACGAGCTTTTTACGAGTCGAATTCGAGTATTTCGCGAGCAGACTTGACTCGTTTACACCCCTAATTATATATTACTATTTTCTTTGATTATAGTATAGCAAGATGATAGAAACATATGTATACAATTACAAATTTAAAAATAAAATAAACCTACATATTCTAGATTCTCCTAGGACATCTTAAATTGTGTGGACTGTAAAATGAATGAAAACAAAACGACTTGGATAATTAAATTCTGATAGACAAGTGGTAGATGGTTTAATGTGCACGGTAAATTGTGATATTACTCTTTTGTCTTCAACAAAACGATTAGGAATACCTATTGATAAATCATATTTTGACCATCTTTTAGTCCAATCTAGTCTTGGGGTACATTAAATGTTTCAAAAGTTGTACTTGGAGAAATGGAAGATAAATATGTTTTAAGAGAATCGTGTCTAATACAAGCAGGCTCTGCCTACTACTTTTGGTTTTGCTTATGCTCTTCTCTCATGTATGCTACTTTTGGTTTTGCTTATGCTCTTCTCTCATGTATGCTTCTTTTCGTTTGCTTTGATTTTATTTAATACTATCTTAATTATTGTATAAGTAATTTCGTTATTACATTGGGAAATTCAGCATCTTATTTGTTAGGAAATTATTTGTATTCTATATCACTCAATTGAGAGTATCCATAGCTCATAAAAACTGTATAAATAACCAGAATTAGTAATTTAATAAAACTAAAACAAGAGGGTACCCGCGCAATGCGGTGACAGCAAACACTAACATACTGCCCACTTGGATGTCACTGTTAGGGTTCAAACCACTAACCAACTAACACGTCATTCTAAATATAATAAAAAAAAGACTGGCGGTGGCAGTAGCGGTGGTGGTAGCAATAGCGGTATGGTTATCAATGTAATTGTAATTTTTTTTAGAACGAAATTCTAGTCTACTCCTATTCCTAAATTACACGCATGCCTGACATGAAACCCAAGACTCTCGAAAAATTCTTATTAATCCGAAGGCATAAATGGCGGTGGAAATCCCAATACAGTTTTGGAAGAAACCAACTATATGTTAGAGAAAACCCACATGTCCCACCTCATTGCCAATGACTTCCCAATATATCTTTCAAAATTTTTTTTTATTGTTACGAATAGTTTTTAAGTCTCACAGTTTTTGGATTCAATATTTTTAAGTTTTTAATCTGTGTTTTTAGATGAATTATTGCACACATGTGGTCTCGTGTCTCTCACATCATAATCATTTCGGACATTTGTCTTGTTAAACAAATGGATTTGGTAAGAAAAATTAAAACATTCGAAACAACTTACCAAGTAAAAAGTTCGGAGGTATGGGCTCTTATTCGATTGTTAATTTGTTATCCTTTATAACTCGAATATTATTATTTCATTAGTTATTATGTGACTATACTTCTAGTGTATCACTAAACATCCAACTCTACTGACTCTGGCCATTTAAGAGATTTCATTAAGTACTAATTTGTCTTGAATTGTTGTATAAAATAAAATTGGTGAGTTTTTGTAATTACTATAACAGTATAACTAGCAAATATGATGGTGGATTAGTGGGAGTTTTTTTCCAAACTAGTATAATAAGAAAATTTATTTACCAAATTAGTATAACATTAAAAATATTTACTAAATTAGTATAATATTTATATCTAAAACTTTTAATAAACAAACCAAAAAATGACATATGAAAAAACATTTATTGGATCGATAGATCAAAGAACAACAAGCAATATATTACAGTAATATTTTATGATCAAAATAATCAATCAATTTGATCTCATCAGTTAGAGTTCATTCGGTTTTGTCCACAAACAGGATATATCAAAATTCATTAATTTTTAAATCTTATTATTAATGTTTAGGTGTAAGAGGCATTTATATTATTTTGTACGGGAGTATATAATAAAAAGATATATTTGATGGTGTAATTTTTTCAAAGTTTCATGTTGATGAAAAAAGTTATCATCTTTTTCATGTTTTGGAGTAATTCTTGAACGAGATTCATACCCTGCATAAATATCTCGTCCATTTTAATGTTTTTGTAACAATTATTTAAATAAAAATAACCAATGTAAAAAAGTTCTATCTTTTGTGTTAACTGTGGTAAATTTTCAAAAAGATTTATGCTTGTGAAAAGAAATCTCATCTTTTTCAATGTTTGATGGAATAATATTAACTTAAAAAAAATTATTTCCATGTAAAAATATGTTACCCTCTCATGTGACTATCGTAACTTTTAGAAAATATTCATACTCATGTAAATCTGTTCCAATTGAAAGACTTGGAGTACAACAAATGATAAATTTTAAAAATTATACTAATTTGGTAAATATTTTTAAAAGTATACTAATTTGATAAATAAGTTTCCCTATTATACTAGTTTGGAAAAAAACTCGATTGGTGGTCATGGACTCGTGGTTTTGGCAATCTTTTTATATATTAAAAAACAATTGTTCAAATGACTTATTAATTGATTATAACTCTCAATTTTATCAAATAGACATACTAGTTAGTTTTCTATATATTGGTTCAATTTGCCATTGGTAAATCCCAGACAATTTACAAATCTATACTCCCTTATAAAACATATTGGACATCTATTTTAGGAAATTAAGCACTTTTTTCAGTATTCCAATAATACCCCTTACATCCCTACTTAAATATAAAACCCTTATATATCATTTTTTCTCATTCTTTTTAATCATTACACGCTCTCATCAACTTTCTATCACCCTCCGCGCCACCCTCTTTCTCCAGTACCGCCTCCCTCGATCTCCACCACCGCCTCTCTGTCATGGCCTTTAAGCCGCCGTAACATGCGGGCACTATGCTCGTATATGAAAAATGAATGAAGTGTAGTGCGAGTGACTAAATTAGAATGTTTAATAATGATGACTAAACAAACTATTTGAGCGAGTGACTAAATTAGAATGTTTAATAATGATGACTAAACAAACTATTTGAATTTTATCATCAAAATATAATTTACCAAAACGTTTGGAATTGCACCTTGTTCTCAATCGTATGTGCGGATTTTATTCTTATAGTGAAATATTCTGTATAGAGTTGTGGTTAATTTGACCTTAAATAAAAAATAATATATTTTTTTTTATTATTACAAGTCTAGATAAAATATATGTTGCTAATCAATGTCCATATTTATTATGTTAGTTTACAGGTTAATTTATCTTTTTATCAGAAAGGCGTTACATATTTGTGGGATGATAGAGTCCGCAAGACACTAGGACCACAAAACTTTAAAACTTCACATAATAACCACAAACAAATGATCACCATCTATCCATAACAATTTTGTATACACACAAACACAATGCTTCTTCATGGCAACTTCACCCTTCCATTCCGATCACCTATTCGCTTTACGCCTCAAACCACCCACCACAACATTCGTAAACTCTCATTCGCGACAGCCCAATACGCCATCTCAGATGAAGAGCTAGAATCGCGAGGATTCATTCTACGTCGTACAATAGACAACCTAGACTTGGACCACTTGAACAATGTATTCGTTGCGGTTGGTTTCCCAAAACGAGACAATGACAAAATAAAGGTGGCATTGGAACACACGGACTCATTGTTGTGGGTCGAATATGAGACAACAAAGAGACCGGTTGCATTTGCTAGAGCTACTGGTGATGGTGTGTTTAATGCCATTATTTGGGATGTGGTTGTAGACCCTACATTTCAAGGGATTGGGTTAGGCAAGGCTGTAATTGAGAGAGTTGTGGATGAATTGTTAGAGAAGGGGATCACGAATATTGCTTTGTATTCGGAGCCTCGAGTGTTGGGATTCTATAGACCACTTGGGTTTGTTTCGGATCCTGATGGGATCCGTGGTATGGTGTATTCAAGAAAGAATAAGAAAAAATAGTTACAGGAAAGCTTTAACGATTGGCCACAAGAAGTTTTTATGGTTACTTTTTTTTTTCATATTGATTTAATAAATGGCATGTTATCATGGAGTATTTGTATGTTGATATGATCAAAAATAAATTCATTGTATAGATATATCCCCACTTTTTTTGTTATTTGTAATTTAAACTAAAAGTACTTTTAACACCCATCACTTGAAATGAAAAGAGTCCTCAGTTTCATACGTCTATGAGAAAATTAGAATGTCATCCTGAACAAAAAAAAAAAATACAATATCTATTTCCATTAAGTGAACTTACCAATGAAACACAACCTTAATCATATAAAAAATTGGATTTGTTAAACAGAACCTAACAATTATGATTAATCCGTAGTCAAATATCGTTGAATATACTTTCAAGTTTCAATCATCATGTGGCTAGAATTCTAAGAAAACTCGAAATTGTTTTTTGCAAGAATATGTTTAACATAACTTAATCCGGAGTTCTACACATATCCGGCCCATTAGATCATCGTTTTGGACTTTTGGGTCTCCATAGTCCGAAACATTTTGTCAGGCTTACTGTTACTACATACACATCCATCAAAAGCAGAGGGCCCAACTTTTAGCAATTCATATAATTCATATAACGCGTTTATCGGAATGCTGTTTTAGATTTGGGATTTGCTAAATACAGCCCCTAGGGCTATGTTTAAGGTGCATAAATTATTTGTACATTTACCATTAAAATCAGGGGCAGACTTTTAATATGTAAGATACAAGTTTTTTTATGCACGTTACAATAGAGCCCTTAGGGCTGTATTTAGCATTTCCTTTTATATTTATCATTAAGAAGATGTTAAATTAATGCAATCCTTAGTCAGGCTTACTATTACTACATAAACATCCATCAAACATATACATAGAGGGCCCAACTTTTAGCTATTCATATAATTTACTTCACAAAATATAACTGTGTAGATATTAATCGCGGTTGATGATTAAATATTGTTGTAGATTAGTTACTAGGAAAATGCTAAAATAGTGTAGCCCAAAAACTGCGTTCATACAAATTTTCCACCTTCTATATCAAAAAAACTATATCATCCGTTTATTTATTTAGCCTCATTTCTTCCAAGTGATGGCCGGCTAGGATGTGAAGCGACAATTGAAGGTGGTCACGTCCTTGGAACCGTATGATTATGAGCCAACTTATATCTACCATATACAATTTACTTGAAAGAAAAAAACTTTTTAGTCCCAATAACGTGCTATTCCAAAGAAAGAAAAAAAAAAAATCCCAATAACGTCTTTTACAAGTTATGGATTTATGGGTCTCAAATCTCAGATATCGTCTTCGACAATCTATGTATTGAGATGTTGACCAGCGTCGGCTAAATGGTTGTACAAGTTCAAGCAGGTGCTTTGGGCCTCCAGTTTTATAAGGCCTCTAAATTTTATAGGTTTTGGACTTTTATATATATATATATATATAAAGAAAAAAAAGTAGCGGCATCTAGAATAGGGTACGGTGGCATAGGCACAACAACGAACAACAACCTCCCTCACGCCTCTCCTTGAAAATTGAAAAACTACAATTTTTTTCCCCGATATAATGGCAACGCTCAACTCTTGTGATTATAGTGAAATCGAAGCGTCTCCAATCATCTCCTAACACTTTTATGCTTGAAGAGTTATCTTTTAGTTTTTACAAAAAACATACTCAGATAACAAAAATAATAATAAAACAATAAAAAAAACAAACATTTTAATTTCTATAATTAATGTTATGACAGGGTTTTTTTATTGTATTTTTATTTTTAAATATTAATAAAAACATGTAATTTTTAATTAATGTATTGTATTTTAATTAATAAAAAAGTAAGGACCAAATGTTAGGTGAATGGTTAAGGGTAAAAAGAGAAGGTGAAAAAAGTGAGAAGGTGATATTGATGTGGCAGGACAAGCGTAAATGAAAAAAGTGAATGGTTACGAATGGTCTAAAATTGAGTATGTTTATTCACTCATGTTCTTATGCTCAAAAAAATGAAAACTGTTCACTAATGTTCTTTAACTTCTTATGCTTGAAATTTATGTTTTGAGGTGTGGTCCTTCAATGTGTATAATGTATACTATTTCTACGAAAGTAAACAGGTGTTGAGGTGCATGTTGTCCTTCAAGTAGCAGTTAACAAATTCTATGAAATAAAGGAGCATTAGGTCTTTCCCTAAGCTACACACATCCACCCCTCTTTCACACCTCTTCCACACTGCCACGTCAGTTTTTCTCTCTCTTCATCCACCTCTTCCACACTCACTTCCTATAACCTCTCTTCCACAACATTAATTTATTTTAGTTTACATTTATCCAAACCTGCTGGCCCCACTCTCTCCATCTTTCTCTTCATCTTGCTTCTTCGACCCAATGAAACAATCAGATGAAGACACTGATATGCGTTTTTATTTTGTCTTTAAGTTTATAAGTTATACAAGTAACTATCTTAAAATATACCACACTAGCGAGAAGAGGACCCGGTCAATGTAGGACAATCTAGTGATAAGCTACAGGATCGTTCGCAGGGACGCGTTGCTTTACCTAATCTACTAGTATGTGTAATTCTAGTTGTTTTGGGGGTTTGTCACTAACTCCTAAATAACTAATACTTTAACAGTAAATAAAAATAGCCACAACCGCTTATTTAGCAAGAGGCTAATCTGAAAATATTTTGAAAAAACAAATAACATTAATTAAATTAAAATACTTGTTTGGCATATCCGATCTCATGGTACGACCAAATACTATCCTACTAGTTTGTTAGTTTGTTGAAAACTTTATCACAGCTCAGATTCTTGTTAGATTCACTTTGCCTAGTTAGTAGTGCTGTCGCTAGACTCACACTACCCTATAAACAAATTCTCGCTAGATTCATTGTTTAAGCATTAATGACCTAAAGTTTGTGTTACTAGTTCATCTTTTAATTACCCAACCGTTAAGCCATGGCTAGATATAATCCTCTCTGGTGACCACAGTGCTCGGTTACAAGTCAAAGTATCGCGTCTGACATTGTTAAGCTTCATGTTCAATTCATTCTAGTTACTATTGTTTTGGATCCCTCGGTTACAAGTGAATCACTTTTTACTTTTAGTTAAAGACCAACTAGTAGTTTTCTATCCTAGCATATTAGTCCTAGTGTATGATCATAGACAACCATCAGAATTAAACTAATATGTTCAGATATAAAACCAATAGCAACATGAATTACTAATAAACATGTATCTACGATAAACAGTAAAACACACTCCAACAGAATCTAGTATTTAGCCTACTAGCCTAGAAATAAACGTTAACATGATCACATCGATCCAAACAAGTATTCATCCTACTAACCTAGCATTATTAAAGGAATAACAAAGTCTGAAAAGATGAAAGACATTGTTTGATAATATAAAGTAAATAAAGATGAAAGATCTAGACTGAGGATGAAGATCGAAAGGTGTAGAAGCTCCAAAACCTCCTTGGAATCTGCAAAGTCGACCTAGGGTTGTTGCTGGGCGGCTAAGGCTGCTGAATCGGCTCTCCCTTAGGGTTTTGAGGGATAGTTTGACTTAAATAGGTGTTTAAGTCGGTTTCTGATCTGGGCCGACCAACGGCGTTGGTGGGCTTACCAGCGGCGCTGGTCCTGGGCTAGCGACGCTGGTTGTTGGCCAGTGGTGCTGGCTTGGTAACCAGCGGCGCTGGTGGCTGCTGTTCTTCTTTGTGTGTCTTTGTTTAGCTCCCAAATCACTTCCTTGTGTCTTGTAACTTCATAGGCTTCCTTCTTAAGTCACTTGATGTCATTTACCCTCTCTCGCATCTACCGTGAACCTGCATAATCACATCATTCATTAAGTACCGATAGTTCCGGAATAATAAGGATTTTTATCACAAAATGGACTCTCATCAGACAGCCATCGACGAGATGCTCCCTAAGGCTTCAACGGTGGAAGAGGTGTCGATGAAGGGGTCGACGACCCCTTAGTGATAGGCCTTAGTGGATTTGGACCTTCACAATAGCAGGTACCTTTTATTTACATCTTGTTTTCTTTGTTTACATTACTTTATTTGCTAAAGAAACTAGGCCCTCAAAATTGATCTCATTTAAGGCTATATATCAAAAAACTTGAGCTGACACTTAACAAAATTCGGAGTTCCTTCTAAAATAAACTCCATATATACAATTTATATGATTTCGAATATTTATAAACTTAATTAACACACTTAACAAAATTCGGTGTTCCTTCTAATAATGTCGAATTCTGTTAGGGATTTTAGTTAATACCTGACGATAGCTCGATGACAATAACCTTTATATGAACTAAAAAAATATATTAACTTATCGAAAGTTTTCTTTATAGGACATACTGAATTACTCGTATTTCCTATATTGGAATATTGGATATATATCCTGTCATTGGATATTTGTATATTAACTCATAAGGGGGAGCTATTAGCTAGTGTAGTAACCATAAAGGAAGTTGCATGCATATTTCCATTTGTCTGTTTGAAGAGTGAACAAGGCCAACATGGCATTAATCATATTCAATGGAATAATATAAATCACACCAACCTTATCATCACATATGGAGGAAACCATTAATTTGGTTGTACGTGCACTAGGAAATGCATGTACCTTTTTGCAAATGTATCATATCAAATAATGGTTGACTCACCAAAATCAATGTATGCATAGATCTATAACTAATTACTTTTACTCCACTTTTTACTGCAAGTCTGCAAGAGTATTGTGTTATTATATATAGGAATAAAACTTGCTAGCTAGCCATAGTACAAAAACGCGTTAGTGGTAGGGAATGAAATCCTTGGAGGATCCAACCTGGATACGACCTGTCTTTGCGTATAACAAAAACATGATATCAAATACAGTATAATGTTTATAAAGATTTTGCTATACGTTTGTTTTTCATAAGTTAGCTAATATCAATCACTATAATTCGAGTAATTCAAACACATGCATATATATCAAAACTCGAGACAAAGTATTACTCGTAAAAATTTATATTTGATCGGTATAGTAATTACGAAATGCATCTTCTCATGGTTGTCTATTTGCTTAATTTGTTGCTTTTTCAGTTTTCGCCCATCTGCTAATTTAATTACGAGTTTACGACATATAATTACAAACGACACAATACAATACGCAAGACTCGACGGATGTGGATGTATATATAAAAATCATATTTACAATATATAGCTCGAGTACTAGGGACATTTCCAATAATTAATTTCTCTAAAGAAACCTTATATTAAATCTCACTTGATAAACATCTTTTGATGATTATTACAAAAAATTTGTAAGAAACGACAACAAAATACTGATGCGTACGTGTATCAACGCCTTAATTAGATTTTCCCCTTGAATATATATCTTGATCAATAGAAATTCATCATTTACCCCTTTTTTAATATAACTGAAAATTTTTGGTCATTTAATTATTATGAGAGAAAAGTACTCGCGCGTTGCGGCGGTGATGGAGTTAGTGGCGGTAGCAGCGATGGTGGCGATGACACCGGTGAGCCGTGAAAGTTATTGATTTAATGTGGTTATGATGTATGGAATCATGCATTAACATGTATATATGGTTGAAATTTAAAATCAATAATAAAATTTTGAGTTTAATGTTGAAAATTAAAAGTAGATTTGCTTTATAATATGCCAGATATAATCATGTAATTCATATACGTTAATTTGTTGATGGAATATATCAAATGAGAGATTAACATGTTTCATTTAGAGAACAATAACACCCGATTAAGAAAATCAATAACTATATTATATATTGTTTTAATTTAAGATGACAAGTGACACGACTAAGTCAACTAACTAGCTAGTTACTACTTTGTAAAATAAAAATATTGTTTTAATTTAAGATGACAAGTGACACGACTAAGTCAACTAACTAGCTAGTTACTACTTTGTAAAATAAAATAGAATTGATATGCATACACAAAAAGGTTGAGATTCATATGCGTCCAAAATTCAGTCTAAGAATAGCACCGACATCAATGTAAGAAAATGTTTGACAATTAATAGGTACATTTGAATTTGAGAGTTTACTAGGGAAAGGTATGACACACCACATGACCAACGCGGCTTACTCCAACTATAAATAGCAATATATGCACTACTACTCTTTTAACACACTCACTTGATTTCTTTTCTTATTTGCTAATTTGAACTAAAAAATGAAGCTCACATTTGCGACTCTACTAATCCTTGCTCTTCTTTTCATATCCACCAACGCGATTTCTCCAACCGGCGCCCCAGTCCCAGCTCCAAGTAATTTCCCTGATCGATCGACTAGCTTGTCTTTTAAGTCATTACTTTACAATAATGGTTTGTTTTTGATTGTTTAGACAAATAGTGGATAATGAATATTATGATGCATTATTATTAATGTAGGTACATTTGGGTGCGATAAGAAGTGCAATTTGAGATGCTCGAGATCTGGATGGAAAGACAGGTGCTTAAAGTATTGTGGAATATGTTGCGGAAAATGCAAGGGCATTGTTCCTACGGGTCCCTATGAAAGTAAAGCGCAATACCCTTGCTACCGCGACATGAAGAACCCAAAAGGACGAGACAAATGCCCGTAAAAAAGAGCTAGATTGATTGAATCAAAGTATCTCGCTCCATAGTGCTATATATTGCTTTTGTTCAATTATCAATTATATTTCCCCACTGTTTATTATTTGTTGATCGATTAGTAATTAATTAGGAGTTTGGGTGAATAAATTTCTTCCGCTTAGGAGGAAATTATTGTGTATTAATTAAATTTCGAAATTGAGGATTCATTATATGCAGTTTCTATATACTATACGTGTTTTGTTTTTTTTTTTTGGTAAAAGGGAATTTAAACCCTTGTTAGCTTTATACTATACGTGTCACATATAGTGTATGATGATTATTTTCTAGTAGTATTATCTTGTAAGATAAAATGATTGGAGTAGCCAAATGTACAAACGCTATTTCAAAAATTAACCAGACGTACAAGTCAAAAATAACCAATTGTAAAAAAATGATCTACTAACTGTAAAAATTACATCTGCGACTTTTTTCTAAAGACTTCATACTTGATATCGCTATATGTGTCGCTAGCTTCAAATATGTAGCAAATCAAGTCGCTAAATGGCATTTTTCGTGTACATGCATGCACATGATATACTACTTTTTAATTTCTATAATATATATGGAACATTATTCTAGAATCCTAATTAGGCTTGTGGTGAAACTAATGAATTAAGACACGATGTTAAAATAAATTATAAGAAGAGAAAAACTAAATGATTGTGCACAACGTAACGCCAATTGTAATGTTGTGATCAAGATGAGTATCTTACTATTCGTTAACAGATGCGGGAGTATATATACGACATTGGAAGTACGTAGACTCATAAGATGACAACTTGTTATTTTTGTTTTTCAGAAAAATAGTTAAAAGATTATTTGACAAGAGTAACACATAGTGATTCTCATAATAATATCTTTGACTATTTGTATTTCCCTTTGGTTGAGCACCAACTTTTCATGCTGTAGGTCTCGAGTTCGAGACATGATAGGACATTTTAAGATATTTTACAAATAAAGTCTTCAAGTGGAGCAGGATTGAGTACTACAGAGGGGGCAAAGTTTTATCCCAATTAAATGTCTTACTTTTGGGTGGTTTAGTTGGGGGTTTCTCCTCCTACTAGGTATTGAGGGTGAGAGACTCTCTAGCCACGGATCCGGTTAAGACAACGTAAGATAGATCTCCCGTTGCGAGCAAATGATCTATACCTTTCAAAAAATAAATAAAATTAATATCTTTGACTATTCGTTGTAATTAATTGACTAATGGTAACCAAACATAAATTTAAGAAGGTTCGTGAATCGTGAGATACGATAATATATTTACGTACATGAATACATTGTCAGGAAGCGGTCTCTACTCTCTACCTATGGGTGGAAAGCAGTAGAATGGTTCACATGTTACCTTTATTATAGCTCACTTCTCATGTAGTCATATAATTGAGTTTCATTGTTGTATATTGTATACATCAATACATCAATACACCTCCCTCTTGCTAATCTTGACTCCTAACCTAAGCTAGCTATTTTATTTAATGGTACCTAGATGAAAGATCAAAGATGATAATCATAAGATATATGTTAACGTTAATGCATAGAAATAATAATAAATAGGGGTTGTAATCATTTGAAAACAAAAATTTTCGTGAAAACTAGAAAACTGACTAAAATACACTGTTAACAAAAACACATTGTGTTAAGTTTCAAATCACAGTGTGTTTGATCAGTTTTTTGGTTTTCACGCGCTATCAAAAACACACATTGATCTGAAGCTAACATAATGTGTTTTTTGTTAAGTTTAAATCACAGTGTGTTTTCATCCGTTTTCTAGTTTTCATATAACTTTTAGTTTTCAAATAAATATTTTTCTAATAGTTGTTATTTGGATTAGAAAAAAAGGCAAATTGTTTAAAAAAGCAGTTAATTTTTGTGTTCTTAACGGAAGGATCGATAATCGTAATTTATGACAATAAAATGGATCGCATGAAACAAAATAAAGGGGTATGAGGGTATAATTATAAATCGATCATCGTAAAGCACTACCGTAAACCGTCACACTTGAAAGTGTTTTTCCTTTTTATTTGTTTCAAATTGATTAATGACTATCTTGTTTGTTTCAAATTGATCAGTATTCATTTTATAGTTGTAAACTAAATGTTACCTTTGTCAGTAAATAAAAGGAGTAATATAATGACCTTAAAAAAACAATTTACTTACAAAAACAATCGAAATATAAAAAGTAGAAATTTAGTTACATATAAACATGTACATTCATGCGTTTTTTTCTCACCCATGATATCTTAAATATAAACTTGATGATTACCGTTGAACTAATTTTACATTTTCAAATAATAAGTACTACTGGCATATCACCTGAAAATTAAGGTGATAATAATACATGCAAATTACGCTGCTACATTGCTACTTTATATATACACTAGATCTTAACTATGCTACCACACCATCAAATCAATATCCAACGTACATTGCTAATTAACTTTGAAGAAAATGAAGCTTCAACTTGCAGTTCTAATCATCCTTGCTCTTTTCCTCACCCCATACCTCGTGGAAGCCGGCGTTCCAGCTTCTCCAAACCGAGCCTTTGCTTCAATTTCAGGTTTATGCTATACAAGCAATTAATTTATGTGTTATGCTCTAATTAATTAATGATTAGTGACATTGATTAACGATATTATGGCCGGTGAATATATACAGGTGGATTTGGTTGCAAAAAGAAGTGTGAATTGAAGTGTTCGAGCACAGGACGAAGAGACAAATGCCTAGAGTACTGCCTCAAATGCAACCGATGTGTGCCTTCCACCACTCCATACATTGACAAGGCACATTGTCCTTGATAGATATCGACCATGAAATAATGATCAAGAACACTAAGAATAACTTTGTTTGATTTAATGCATCTTTTACAAGGTTAATTAATTAGAAATGTCTAATTTTTTTTATGAATCAGTTGTTTTCTATCGGTCTAAACATATATGAATTTCTTTGAATGAATAAATTTTTATGAATTACTTGCACTCAATCCAGAAATTGAAGACATTTCGTATCATGAATATTAATCTTACATAAATATATATATTTTGTGAACTTAATCAGTTAAAAGTCGAGCACGATTAGCCCAGGAAAAAATACTACTTGCTAACAGCCTATTCTAAATTGAACATTTGATCCTTTAGAGCTAAGCATAATCAACATCAACAAAAAACATCAATCAATTGAAAATTTCTGTTGACAAAAAACCTATGAATATTGACAATAGGACCAATGTTTTGCTTATAGTTTGGGCCTGAAATGTTGTACATATACCCACAACCAAGTTAAAATATATGTCTCATACCACTACCTTAAGATGTGAGCTTCTCCCTTTATAAACAAAGCATTTAAGATTTTGAATATGCAAGTTTCATTTTCACCAGACAAAATTACATCAGGTTGATGGCATGGTTGCCGTACACACATTCATCCACCCATCACAACAGCTCGATATGTCATGACCAGAAACTTGTCACCATACGATTACAATGGCTGAAGTTCTTGCTCAGGTACAACCGAATCTACTGGCTTGTATTGTAAAGAAGACTGTTGCATCCGTCTCCAAAACCACCAAGTTCCCACACCTGATAGTGAAACTGCTAATGCTGCAAATGATAATACCACCGCAACCATGTAACTCTTTTGCCACCAGTTTCTGTATATTATGTTCAAAACTTCAGTGGAGGGAATTTTAATGGTACAAAACATGGGTACAATTGTTTTCATATCTGCATAATGCCAAAAATAATAGTGAGACGTTGATTTACTGATGTACCTTTTTGGCGGGGGCTGAACATTCCAGTTGGATAATCTATATCGCCCATAGGACTTGGGAAGGTGTATACCACCATCAGCTATCCGGGAAATAATCCTCTGCACCAAATATGATGAATGCTAAGCCCAAAACCATAATTGGAGAAACCCATGGATATATCGAATACTTACCAGCGCAGTTGATTTAGACATAGAGTCAGCAGACTTTGGTGGAGTGATAGACCATCTTGTAAGGTAATCCTTTCCTTTAGAAGTATAGTTCAATAAGTGAACCTAAAAAAATGTTCAAAATGGTTATTCCTATGCAATATAAAGTAGTTGATGATTGGACAGTGAAAATTGAAGAATATAAAGTCTTAAATCTAACAATTTTAACCATCAGAAATCCAAAAGTGACAGCATAGAATAGGCTTATTGTTACTTGAGTGCTGATACTACCTGTGAATTATTAACATGCAACTCCTGGGCAATTAGGCGAGAAAGTTCTGTGAATTGAGACTTCTCATTAGAGTCATTAAGAATCACGGACATATAAAATGTGATACTTCCAATTTCTGTTTCTCCTGCAACAACATAACATATGCACACAGTACAATTTGAAATACAAGTACAAAATTAAAGACATATAGGCATATAGCACACTAAGATAACAACTCATGTTACCTGGAGGAATATACTGTGGGGGGATGGTTGGCGGCAAAGAAGGAGAGATATTAGCAATAGAACTTGATCCCTTTGGTGAAGAAGGTACTTGAGGGGGCGGTGCACCAGAAACATGAAGCCTTTCCCATATATCAGAACAGTTGGTTTTCCAGAATCCAATTTTCTTGTGCTCACGGTCATACATAACAAAAGTATTGCGCACAATGATGCCTAAAGCGAATTACGAATTATAAAACATTATCAATGAACCGGATATACATCGAATTTAAAAAACTAAAAAGAAAAATAGATAGTAACACGAAATCTAACCTCCTAAAAGAGTAGTTGGGTCCTTTCCATTCTGAAAAATCCCAAGGCAATAAGCTCCACTAACCCTCGAGTGCTTTACATATAAAAACAATGGGGGGAAAATCAGTTTCAGGAAATGCTCCGCATTACAAAAGGAAAAGGTTTCAGAGCTATATAAAACATGATTACTGAAAGACAGAAGTTCATGATATTGCTAATAAATGCTTACCCTGAACAAGTAGTTCTCCGGGGAGAGAAGCAGCTTTTGTCCCTTCCCAAAGACCATTTCAACAGATGGGAATGTTTTCATGAGTTGTGAAACATCACTGAAAAAAAGAGATTAAAATTTACACTAGTTTTCTATTTGTGAACAATAATTGATATCTGGATTGCTGGTAATAAATATGACTCATACCTTCCAGCTCCTGCAAAGCAAATGTCATGATAACTTGGATCAGGACCATCAATCTGGTGAACATCGTTGAGTTCTTTCATGATCTGCATGCAGCATTAGGACAATCAATGCCTCCCTTCTAATAAAGTAATAAACTGAATATTTAATACTAATGTTTTGGTTTGATCATGTGAAATGACTTCAGCCTAGCACGAGGAAACACAAGATAGAGGATTAAGAAAATAATCTTACAGCATGCTTAAATGCCATAAAAGCTGCTTCAGGCAGGTAGGCATAAGTTGTACCACTGTCTAGAACTGTTCCATGCTTTCCATCAAAGACGCTCGGATTTAATGGCAACCGCTTCCCAGCAACGTGCAATTCCTTCAACTCAATATTGTAATATGGGCTGTTGCCATCCCGAGACTAGAGTAAATGCGTGAGATGTACCAAATGTATTTTGTTAGAAAAACACTGAATTTTTGTATCTATAAGAGAGTTAGATACAAAACATACCTGCGCACAGGGTCCGAATAAGAATACACCATTTCTGCAGGGGGAGAAATCCCACCAAGGACCATCGCACCACCACCAACATCCATTCCACCATAGCACAAAGAAAAAGAATCACTTATGACACCTCCATCAACAAGTTGATCAACTATACTCAGATCACCACGGCCCAAACCCATTATTCCATCAGCATGCTGACTGTAAAGATCACCCGTTTCTCTATTTTCACAGCCAAAAACAGCACGTTGAGGTCGAAGATCACTTTGGTTGCCAAAAGATATTATGTCCTCACCAAGGACACCACTGCTAGAACTCATTTCAGCATACTGCCTTTCATAGATGCATTGCCCCCTGTTATTATCACAGGTGCAATCTACGTTGCATTTAACAGGCTTGTAGGAACTGGATACCTCTGGATCGAACTTTGGATCCTGACAAATCAATGAAACCAGTTAACTCTTAAGAAAGTAAATAACAGAGTCCAGGATATGCTATGTAATATGCATTCGACTCTCACAAAGCAAGACAGACACTGATTTAGTCTCTCATCAAATAACATATGGACATATAGTTCAAACAACCATAAGGTGTTACCCACAGAAAAAACATATACAGCATCATAAAGCAGCAGAAGTAACTGATCATATAATTAACTGAAGCAATGCTGCTTATTACATTTGCCCAGAAAGTATCTTTTTTTTGTGATGACAACGTGAATGGACACTGCAGGTTCAACTATAAAGAAAAGGATGGGAACAGTTACTTGTTATTGATGACCTTCTTTTTTTGGAAGGATTACCCCCGTTAATGCTACTAATAATAAAAATGTTTGCATACAAGTAAGATGGCTGTAAGCCATATCAGTTCATGTATTGTCGTATTGATGACCTCCTTTTGAGAATCTTAACTGGTTAGTTGTTAATACAATGTTAGTCTAAAGTGGGCAGTAATTATATATAGATTTGCAACATAAGTAGATATGATAAGTAAAAAGACAAGAGTTTGAGTAATATCACCACACAAACACAACGATGTATAGATTTTCATGTATATGTTAACTAACCCTCCATAACCCACTCCCATGCCTTCAACCTATACTTTTAATCACTAGTGTAGTTTCCAAAAAAACTTGTTTTGAATGTTCCTTAGAGGTAAATCACCTTTTAACAATGGAAGCAAGTTGTCACTTTTTCATTCAAGACAAAGACCAACACTCTTACCACACCCAAGAGAAATTATAACACACTTCTCACTCAAGAAGAAAGCCACCAAAGAGAACTTACTTCTCCTTTCCTCGAGGGAGAATACCTTGCTAGTACAACTGTTTGTTTGAATGAATATTACTATTTTTCTCTCAAACAGATTATCTTGTGTATCTATGATCTCCTTTCTGTACGGAAGTGTATAAGAACTTAGAGATCACTGGAAACGATTTTAAATATGTAAGTAATTGTTTATGCAAGAGGTGAGTTCATATATTAATGGTGTGTGTGCTTTAAAAGACAAAGAAGCAAGTTTTATAAAGAAGTTCACCAGGGAGTAGATGGTCGACACAAGGTCCAACGGTGGTTTGTCTGTACCATGTCTGGGTAACATTTTCCATTTCAATATCTTAAAAGAAAAAAGAATACATGTGTCTCTATTGAAATCCAAACCTACATTCCACTTCTACTAATGAACTCCTATGATAACCCATTTAGAAAGTTGCTTTTTGACCAGCCAAATAAGTTTTAATTCAAAATAACGATCGGCAAGTTGGCTTTTTCAAGATAGAAAGCAATAACTTTTTTTAACACCAAAGTATAGAAATCTATACCACTGATCGTTTAATTGGGTCTTCAAGATGGATGCATGAGGAGAACCATCCTTAAATGGACGATTCTTTCCATTCCATTCTTGATATTATCTCTGTAGACTTCGAAATATTTTATAAAACTTGGCTAATTTTATAAAAAGCTAACTTACCTAGCTTTCTACAAAGATATTAAGACTATCTCCAATGGTGGGTAAATCCTTAGCCATTCTTCGGTTGCCACATCATATACTTAGAAATCCTTACAAATCCTTAAAAATTTCTCAATTTTACGGTTTTACCTCCAACCATACAAATATCCTTACCTTTTCCACCTCACCACCCATTACTTATATTAGACCATCTCCAATGGTAGAGATTTTATAAATCATTAGAAATCCTAAGATATCATTACCATTGAAGTAAATCCTTAACCAAAGATTTGCGGGTAAATATCCTTAGCTAAGGATGTCATCCAGAGACATCCTTACTTTTTATTTTTTGTAAATGAAATATGTGTGGTGATTTGAAAAATGTAAGGATATGTAAAGATGTTTGTATTGTTGGAGATAAAATTAAAGATTTTTATAATTTGTAAGAATTTTAAGGATTTGTAAGAATATCATGTGGTAGATGACATGGCGGCTAAGGATGCCTAAGGATACGGTAACCATTGGAGATGGTCTTATTAACAAGTATTTCTTATACAAACAAAAAGAGAAACACTGAGGATTTCCTTTACACACAATGTTAGTTAAGAATTTTTGCCCACAAATGCCAAAGTACGGCGGATTCACTTCAATGGTTAAGTTGTCAATTTCTTGAAAATTCCCAGGGATTTTAAAGGATGAGACCACTGAAGATGGTCTAAGTGACCATTAAGCTTAGATACACAAACATCACTTAACCCAGAATATGATATGTGTCAAATATCAGTGAGCATTCATGCTCAGACGTTGACCAAAATATACTTAAAAGTAGGTCAATTTGATCAGCATCCGGACATCCAGACATAGTGTGCTGTATACTGGTCATCCTAACATCGTCTTCACGCTTTGGATTAGACATGTGCTGTGGATGTATTTGGAATGTAGTATATGAAATCTATGGACTTATGTAACATTATAAAACAAGTTCATACTTTTAATGTCATCCAAATTGTTCAACCATATGCATGCACAAACATAATTGTGACATGCTGCAGAAACACAACTGTTTACACTACACGTAAAGCAATAAACCATTAACATACAATTCGAATTTGAAAAACAGGCAAGTAATACTTTGCTAAAAAAATAAAAACAACTATAACAAACGACACAAGCATTCTTAAACGTCACAAAAATATTATGTGTTGGGACTTACAAAGATTGTTTAAGCAGAAGCGCAATGTATTCTATTTTTCCTTTAATCCCCTCTAAGTACCCCGACTAAAAGCTCGCAAATTGGCATACAAAGACTTATACTTTAGAACATTTTCATACGTTCTACAACCGCATATCATAAATACCGAACATAAGTAATATGTATCGATAGTAATACGAAAAATACCTGATGCTTGCCACATTGTTCACAGGTAGAGCAAGGAACATAAGTAACAGTACTCCCTGTATCGACAATTAGCGCAAAATGCTGCGGCGGTGATCCGATCCACAGCCTCGTCGTATAATACCTTCAACCAAACAAAAAACAACATCAAATACAAATTTCTACAATTATTCAATACATTTTTTAATTTGTATATAAGTGAAATTAGATCTTATTATTACCCGTTGCGAAGAAGATCGTCATGTAAAGCCATCCGAGCGTTTGGACGGTGACTGCCGGAGAGATACCGCCGGGATATAACGTCGCCGGAGATCCGGGAGGTGTTAGGCGGTGACGGAAAAAGAGGTAGAAACATCGTTTGGCGGTTGTTATTGCCGGAAATTGGTGGCCGGAGAAATTTGGGAGCTGAGTCATCATCGTCGTGTTTAAGGGCAGATATATAAAAAATAAAATGAAAAAGTAGAAATAATATTGATGAGATCGAAAAGGCGGTTAATCGATACATGATTAATTTAATAATTAATAAAATAAGCGATCGGTGGGTGGAAAATGGAGAAAATTTTCTCTCTCTAAAAGGATTTTTTAGGTTTTAGAGAGAGAAAAAGTGAAGATTAAGAAGAACAAAGGGGACGGAGGTTGTGTGTTGTGTATATAAAGGATGATCGAAATGTAAAGTCAGCGGTCAGCGACGTTCCCGACACGAACGACCGACGACTACGAGTCTACGACTACTCAAACTCTTTTTTCTTTTTATTTTTCGTACTAGAATCTTTTTTCTTTTTTTTAAAAGATTTAACTTTTATTCACATCCGCCTCCCCACCAAATAGTGACGAGGCTCATCAAACAACGGTCAATTTACATTAACTCGAATGCACACCATTTTTCTCACCTAATTGAGTGAGATTTGTTTCTATTTCTATACTAAAAAAAACCTAAATTCTTGATATCTTGAAAAATCTTCTCGATGTTAATCCTCCCGTTAGCAAACCTTTTGTCGTTCTGTGCCAACCATAGACACCAACAGGTGGTGAACACGATTCCTTGTACTCCCGTAGCCTTTCGTTTTTCCATCCTAACGTGAGTATGCACATCAAATTGTTTACAATGCTATTTTCCCCCTTAAGTTTTTAAGATTTACATTTTAGTTTTAAGTGCTTTTGAAAATGTTCAATCAATCAATGTTCAATCAATCAATGTATTGTAGTTATATGAACATATGAGGTTTTTAAAAGAAGTTATGTTGTTGGGAAATTCTTCTCAGATACGAGACGTCTAATCATCTTTGCGATCTAATGAAAAGGGGCAAGAAAGTTTTTAAATATGATAGTTACAATGAGGTACATAATTAGTGTAGTTTCTATTATCTATAACAAGATTATAGTTAGCATCTTAGTCAAATTTTATCTTATCATTGTTGACTTCATACACGGTATAATTACGATCATTAGATTTTTAAAAACTTCTCAGGCTAAAGATTATTAATAATTCTGGATATATATATATATATATTATCAATCATGCAATGTGTGAAATTATGATTGATAAATGAATAAACCACATATCTTGTATAAGTGACGTATTCCATTTAACAAAGTATCAGTACATTCTGACATATGTCTAAATCAAATTTTTTAAAGAGTTTATATGTTAAATAGTTAAAACCCTCCTTATAAAACAAGATGGAAGTGCCTAAGGTTTATGTTTGTTAATAAAATGCTTGAAAAATCATCATCTCTATATCTTTAAGAAATGATAATTTAGGGCATAATTAGCATTAGTCTTAGATTGTGGTACATCATATTTTTCTTATTTGTCATCTTCTCGATTTTTTTTAAAATTATTTTTAGTGCCTATATAGATATAAATTTAGATGTGGATTATCTTGTGCTACAATATTTTAAGTAAATTGAGTTAGGATCAAAAATATAATTAAAAATAGTGAAGGATATGATCCCGAATATTTTTACATATGTATGGTTAGTTTCATGCTCATCTATCTATCTATAGCCTATATAATCTTTCCCATTCTGTGCTTTATACACGTCTTTTTTTTCTTTCTTACATATGAATTTATTTAATATTTTATCTTATTATTTTGGAATAACAAATATATATATATATATGTGTGTGTGTGTGTGAGATTTGTTTTTCTCACTTTTGTTGCACACATAACACTAGGGATGACAACCGCAGAGAAAAAACTTTTAACCCATGGATACACATTTGTCATGGATGGGTAATAATTTCAATAAATTTTATATGTGGATGCAATACCGATATAAATATGTACCCACTTGTGGGTCACGAATGGATAATGAAAATGCCATATAAGTCATGGATAAATCCGTACCATGAAACCGTTATATGAGATACTCGCAGGGCCGGCCTTATAGTAGTAGTGGGTTAGGCATGGACCTAAGGCCCACCATTAACTAAGGCCCCCAAACTTTGAGTACATAAGCTATATCTATACTAAATTACTAAGCGTGTAGTTTACAATTAATAAAAATAGTTAGGTTTCTTTATCTAAAATAAAAGCAGCGACTTCCATTTTTGAGAACACCAACCGTTTCAACCATCACTCCTTTCTTAAAAATCAAAGTTCCATTACTCATATAGAGAAAATCGAAGTTGGTTGTCGGTTTACCATGATTATAGCATTCAAGTTTATAAAGGGTATTTTGATTATCAGTTATTTTCAATTCTTTAACTCTTGCTTTCATCTCCGACTTTCTTGTAGCTCTCTCAATCTCTCATCTCTTGCTTTTGTTCACCACTGGTAACAATGCAATGCAAGGCAGAAAGTAATAATGCAAGGTAGCAGGTATGTATTAGACTATTGAAAGCACTATTTCACTCTAAAATTGGATGGTTTTTACACTTGAAAGGCGGTACACTCAAAGGCATGAAAGGCCTTATTCCACAGTACAGCATGAGGTAGGACTAACACAAAGAAAAGGCAGCAGAATAACACACTAGTTATGTTAACGTTTTTTTTATATGTTAATTAAAAAGGCCCCCAAAATTGATCTCGCTTAAGCCCCTAAAAAGCTTAAGCCGGTACTGGATACCCGTGGATATAACCAATAAGATAAATGAGATTTTTGTGCTCTTTGACGAGAGAGCAACTAGATTTTAATCAAAAACTCTTCTAAGTTCTAACTCTTGACTAAGATTCACATTTAAGATTTTTATGGTAACCGTGGTAAAGCTTTATTGAGTTAGAGAATTGTCCTTTATACACATTTTGAAGTTTTTAGATCTTTAAATAATAGTTTCACTTCATCATTAGTGACATTTTGTGTTTCAAAGATAGAGCTGACAAAGACCTTTTCAAATCACAAACAATTAACTTTGTGTTTTGGTTTTATCAACTTGCACCAATTAAATGACTTTGTATTGTGGTTTAAATGACTTTGTATTGTGGTTTTATCATCTTGCAGATTTTTTAAATAGTTATGTGAGACTGAGATCGAAAGAAGGGGAAACCATAATTGTTCAGTTTTTTTACGCATTTTAAGAATCCCAATCAAACTTAGAAGTCAAACTTTTATACCTTGACCATAAAATCCAATCTCAGTGTTAAGATCAAAGAGATCACATGTTGGTCTAAATTCTATAATGCCATGAACTATGAACCATTTAGTCTGTAGAACTAAGAAGGAAATTTTCATAGGAAAATTCATGCTACTACAAACTTTTTTGTTTCTTTTGTTACATAGCTTTTAATTTTATAACCTTAACTCATAAAAAAGGTCTCTAGATAAATATACTCTTTCAAAAGGGGACTTCCATAGAATTTAAATCTGGTCAAGATTTCGTGACTAACCTTGCCTGACGTCCTGACATACTTTGAATAAACGCTTCCCGGTTTCTTATTGGTGGTTTGGGTAACAAGTTGTATATAAATTTTGAACACACAAAGAGTTGGTTTGCAAATGCTAAAAGGTCTATGAATGAAATCTATGAAGAACTATGCTTTTGATCATAAACTTTTACAAATGTAGTGCTTCGTGTTTGCAGGGACAAACTTCAGTTTGGATTCTTAGAAAAGAAAGACCTTCCTACTTATATGTTGGATTAACTCTAACATTAAGAAATCGGATCTTATCTTTAAGTTTGCATCAAACTTCCAAATTTTTTTTTACCTTTTTGTAAACAGGCGTTTGCGTCAAAATTCTCATGATCATTTAAAAGGTGTTTATGCAATTCCAGTGATTTTGCCATCTTGATGATGAAACGTGTGGAAGCTATTGATGCAAAAACATGTAGTTACTTTGTGAACATTTGAGCAATGTTTAAAAATCAAACTTAGAGACATGTCTATCCTTAAGATTTTGAAATCTTCAAAAAAAAAAAAAACAAACCACCATATTTGGTCACAAAAAGTGATTGTCAACACGTATTTTTTTCATCTGTCCGCGTAAGACCCGGGTTGATCAGCTAGTTTTTAACATAAGTTGGACAATATAATGCACAAAATAAACATAAGTTGGACAATATAATGCACAAAATAGCAAAATTAGTAATTATTATGTTAAAATAAAAATGTCAAAATACATAGAATTATTGTTATGCCTAATATTTACAAGTACATTTTTATCTCTACTATATTAAAGTGAATGAAAATTAAATTATGTTTGATCAACTGTGGAAAATTTTAAGATAAAAAAAGTTTATTTCCAAAATAAACACATTCTGATATATATATATACTAGCGTTATACCCACGCGATGCAACGAAGAATAAGAAAAAACGTCGGTGGTTTGATGGTGGTTTGTGGGGCGGCGGCGATGAAAAAGAAAAAAAAATAAGCCGGCGGCGGTGGATGGTGGTTTTTGGGGCGGTGGTGGATGGTGTTTATGGGGGGATAGCGTACATAGAAGGTGGATTATGGTGGTGGATGGTGGTATTTGGGGCGGTGGTGGATGGTGTTTATGGGGGGAGAAAATCAGAGAAAGGGGGGAGGGAGAGAAAATCGGAAATCAGATGAACGTATGTGTGTGTAATGAGCGTGATGGAGAAAAAATAGGGTCCTGTAAATTAGGAGGGCATAAAAGACATTTTAAAGGTAGAGGTGTTAAAAGAGGGGTGGGATAGTTTGCTTATTAAGGGATTATAGATAACAAACAACAAATGTTGCCCTACATGCCGGTAGAAATGTTGGATGTATCTTTAGTATAAAATTTTAAGATTTTAAATTGCACAAAAACATTTCATAAAGATCTTCCATCAAACGATGCAATAGTATCGACCAAGAATATTTTACATTTACTTGAAAGAAAAGACTTTGAATCCACTGATCCCACCGGCTACCCTGTTTTCTACTTTTCCTTGTAAACATTGATTTAGGTAAGCTAAAGTTAATTCAACTTTAATTTCTAACTTTATCTATGAAATTGGATCAACTTTAATTATTAGCTTAAATCCATAGATCAAGATTTAAAAATCAAAATTTAATCTTGACCATTGGTTTAATCACATGATTAAAGTTGATCCAACTTTTAATCCTTTAAACATATGATAATGCTACCAAACACTGCAAGACCCGAAACTTCAAACACAAGAAAATTGCCACTTTAATTCCAAAAGCAAAGCATTAAAAGTTTAAAAACCATATCTAATGGACTGGCAACATATTACAAGCCACTTAGAAGGGAGGAAATACAAAATTAAGTTAAATAATCTAAAATGCTTTGCCTCATAATAAAGTCATGGAATAGTTTAATACTGTAACGTATGTAGCATTAGAACCGAGAAGACACCCTAACCTAGAAACGGCGTTGTTTTTGTAAGTTACATATATGGTTGATAGGAAGACGGTACACCACTACTTGGGTAGCCACCTCCATTACTTGTATAGCCAGCGTTACTTGTATAGCCACCGTAAGCGGATGGTGATGGTGTAGCAGCAGCAGCAACAGTTCTATTATCTGGTGGGTAATAATATGCATTTTGTTCATAAACATGCTGACTGTATGTTGGCTGGTTATGGGGAGAGGGAGCTGGCTGGTAGACGTAGGGATCGGCATGAGGATACCTCTGTGATGATGGTGCACCATATAGTCCTCTATCCATGTAGACTGGAGTAAGAGCAGGAGCAGGAACAGGAGCCTGCCGCCCATTAACCGCCAAGTAAGGTAGGGCAGGACTGTGACGCCCATAAACTCCACCTCCATTTAAATGTGGCTTCTTATTGGGTGGTAGTCTATGGGTTGCCTCATGTTTACTAGTGGACTCATGTCTACTAGTGGACTCGCGTTTACTAGTGGACTCACGTTTACTGGTTGGCTCACGAAATCTCTTCCTATCAGCCGTAACTCTTTCTAGCTGACCCACCCGTCTCTGAAGTGGGTCAAGTGGGTACTCAGCCTCGAGTTTGTACTTCTGAACACAGTAGATCACTTCTCTCAGAGCTGCAAGTTCTTTCATGTTCCCTTCATTCTACATAAATGTATAAATAACCAAATTTAAGTAAATATATAATATATATAGAAAAATTTTGCAAATAAAATCAGAAGAACCGCGTCCAAAATTGTACCTGAACACTTTCTGAATTGGGTGCATTAATGCGTTTTGCTTGTGAATTTCTCCTTAGATCCTTCAAGTAAGTTTTCAAAAGGGGTACAGTCGGGAAATTGTCCACAAGCTCAAAGGAGTGCACAAAATGTACTGCACTAACCAATTTCCCTTTCCTGATCAATTCATCAATAATACCTAAAAGAAACCGAGATTAGTACGTCATACAATAATATTTTATTTGTTTTCTATATTTAAGATGAAACAAAAGCATCCCGTTGTCATTGACTTGAACAAGTCTCGGTTACAAAACCTTAAAAGAGCCATGTCTCCATTAAAGAAACACCAACCTGGCATTTTGTGTGCTAAACCAAGAGAATGGCAGAGCTCAGGTGCTTGCCTTCGCTCACAAACTGCAAGAACATACTTGCAGAGTTCATCTTCCGAAAAATCTGAAGCAATTCTAAAAGTCGAAAGGAGCTGCAAGAATGCCTCAGCTTCTAATGACTTTCCACTGGCAGCATCAATGATGCCATCATGAGCCAACTTAGGCCTCCATTCATCAGCAATAGCCCTAGCTTGCTGCTTAATTTCATAATTAAGTAGGTGATCAAAACCCACATCAGCCCTTGCCAACATGGCGTTCATGGCTTCCATAATATTAATACAGGATTGGCGCATGCCCTGAAGGGCCGCAGTATCCTTAGTATCATAAGGAGAGTAGAATCCCTCCAATGAATTAAGAACTATATGACCCGGCTCTGAGGAAGTCTTAAGTGCAAGACTAAGTTCCTCACATAAAACAGTGATATTATTTTGATTCTCAGTAACAAAAGCAAGAAGCCCTTTTGTATCCATCTGCTCACAAAACTGTATCAGCTCTGGAAGGAACGTGATGTCACCACCTGTTTTTTCAGAGGGTTCCCCTTTTATATCATCATGAAAAGAGCTTACCTTGTTGTCTATGGACTCCATTATATCTTCTGTAAAAATAGATGGTGGAGGATAATTGGCCCTTGTCTCCGCAATGGCAGCCACAGCAGCATCTTTCAGGACTTGGATGCGGTCAAACACATCTTGCTCTTTTGCAGCAATAGCTGCCTCTTGTGCAGCAAGTAATGTGCGACTCTCAGATTCCTCACTTTTGAAAGCTTTTTCCTTAGCTTCCAGATCAGCGTATTTCTTTATCATTTTTGCCTCAAGATCGCGAAAGTGTTCAGTTATTTCTGTAAAAGAAACTGTATCTGTAACACTTTCTTTATGAGCTTCTAGTTCAACTAATGCCTTGCTCAGCTGTTCTATGAGAGAAGGTGTTAATGTCAAAGCCATAGTAACATCAGTGTCAGCCATGGTTTTGTGTGGCACGGAGGGAACTGCAAAAGAAACTGCATATGATAAGCCCAAAGTACTTGTAAATCAGCATATATCCAACATACATGTTAAATATCTATTATAAAATTCAACTACAAATAATATGTTATGGAGACGATGAATTGAGCATCAATATATTGTATCCAGAAGCTCCCGATGCAGAATACATAAACCTCTTATGTCCTAATCCTTGTTAAACACCTCATTTCACGTAATCACATCTAATATCGAGTTTGTAGCTGTTCTATTTATTTGAAACCACAATTATTCTATGTAGCTGAAATGGTTGACAAACAAACAAAATATAAAGATTTATTCAGATTAAGCTATCTGATACAAGCGAAGACTTCACAACTTTGACTTTAAAAACTAAGCTAGGATATCAATTATGCTAACTTGGATTTATACCCTACTCTCCCTGTTATCATTACCTCCTGTAATCTTTAAGGCATCGCGCCGCCTCAAGGTTCCACTCGTGGATTTCTCTAGGTGGTTCTTCAAGATCTTCCTCACGTTTTTTATCAGGGTCTTTTTGTTGTCAAAGGAGCTCAAAATACCACATTTGGGAGAATAAAGGGGTATATTTAGGACTATTATAAGAAAGTTCCTTAATTCAGCCAAATGTGACAGTGTATCATTTTGATTTAGCTACATGTTCTAGACATAAGACATATTATAAGATGAGATCAAATATACCATAACATTTACTTCCCAGTTAAGTCTAATTTACTAATAAGGCAACCTAGTTCACTGAAACCAAAAACTCTCATACCACAGATAAGGGTGCACGTTCCATGCCTCATTTAGTAAACTTAGCTGGAATATTTTAAAATATTAGAGCAAGGTTGTGAGAATGACAGCCAGGACCTAGAAAGTTTAAGGCTATTTTTCTTCCAGGCTTCTAATCAAGTAACTTAAACCAAGACACCAAATATTTAATTTTAAATATGAACATCTTCAGGTGAACAAATTGGTTCCGCGGAAACATGGGTAATCACCACTCTCAACAATGTATTAGCATTACTACAGGATGCTAATTATTGGGTGAACTCGGCTAGAAATTAGTCAACACCTCCTAAACTCAAAGATTGACAGAGGTTGACAAATGCAAAAATAAAATAAAAAATTGTCACCAAACGACTATGATATTGAAACCTTTTGGCCAATGAGGAAACATGTAAAATGCCCAGATTAATACAAGTTTCTTGCCCGAAAAAGTCAATAAGCAAGGTTGCTTCTACTAACTCTACCGGAATTATTATATAAATCATGATTCTTGACCGAGTTTAAGCAGACCAAAATTCGTACCGAGTAAGCTCAACTCACCTCGTTCTAGTGCCGATTACTATCTTTCAATTTACGTTGAATTACGTTGAATCTAAATACTCATTTCATGTCCTCAGGTAACTTATTCCCTTATTATAAACTCGGAGAGCCACGAAGAAAATAACAATGTAGAAATAACGCTAGCAAGTTATCGAGTTTCTACAAATGAATCTCAAGCTTATTATGCAAAACACACCCAATCCACATAAAAGTAGTCATTAGTCATTCTAATTCTAAAGTATTCCTAACCGAGTTTCGAGGACTGGAGCATAAATTTGTAAACTCAACACCAACAATTCAAAAATATTATTATGGCATCAAAAATACTCATCACTGAGATAACTAATTTGTAGATAAATCTATGAATACATATATATGTATATATATCATCATGAACAAACAATATAAGGAACTTGAAATCCAAATAAATAGATAAATACAAAGAATAATATTGATAGATGAAAGAGAGTGAAAGATTACGTACAGCAACAACCAAGATAATTGTATTTACGACTTTAGGGTTTTTTTCCCGGCATCTCCTGATTAGGGTTTGTTTGTTTGTTGCGCCATACTTAATTCTATGTTTTATTTATCTTTTTTTTACTTTACAATAGTTTTGTCCGGTGATGTTTAGTTGTTTACGGCTTTACGCTATATTAGCAAAAAAAATAATTTTAAATGAAAATGTGACGTGATAAATCGATACATGCTATTTTTTACATTACTGGCTAATTAACTTGGGTTCAACCCGGACATATTAATAAAACTTTTAAAAAATGTACTATCGTTGTTGAAGTTATGACGAAATGGATTAAGTCTATTCTGAAATATCTATGTGATAATTTACAACATTTTCTAGTTTTGATAAACAAAATGCATATGGCTACCTTAAGCTTGTGTGTATCAAAATATATTTGGTGTATTAAAACAACAAATATAAATATATTTGATGATAACTTTTTAAATTTAAACTTTATAAATCAAACTATTCTTTCTTTGTTCTTTTTACATAAAATGGTTAGCAACTTAACATGTAGAAAAAAATATGTAGTTATGTATTTTAAACTTCAAAATATTTTTTTTACTTGGAGATAAATAGAAAATGTCTATATTTATAAAAGTTTCATCAAGACCTAATGTAAATTATAAAACTATATGAAAAATTAATGAAGTAGCTAAGATAGTGTTAGGATTGATTAATTTTTTAAAAAACTAAAATGTTACTAAAAATATAATTTTAAATATGATGTCATAATTTCTAAAATTATTTGTAGAAAAGATTGTGAGTTTGCCATATAAGATATTTTTTTAAAAAATATTCTAGAAACAATTCTTTTTTATTTATATATAAGAGATTAAAATTTGAAAGCCATTTTTCTATCTTATAAAGTAAAAAGAAATATTAAAACTCGTGGAAGATGACATTAGATGTCTTTGGTTTTTTTACTTATCTTATTTTATTTAATATTTATTTATGATAAAAGGAAAAGAATTGTAAGCTAATCGAGTCTAAATCATAAATTAATGAACACTACTATCATGTTTTGCAAATGAGTTGGGTTTGAATTCGTCTTTTCAGTTTATGTACATTAGTACATACCTTTAAAGAAGTTATGTAAATTTTGCTTTTGGTATGTGCTATCAAATATAAATATAAAGCAAGTTAGGTTTGAGTTCACTTTTTTGAAGTGATTATTAAATGGTTTGGTTAAAATACACATCTCTTTTAGAGTAAGAAATCAATAGTTTTCTTACTCTAGGTTATTTTCTTATTACCTTAGGCTCGCGAATATACAGTGCAAACCTAACAAAACTCTTCGTGAGCCTAAGATGATAAGAAGATAACCTAGAGTGAGAAAGTTATTGATTTCCCATTCTAGAAGGGATTTGTATTTTTTTAGTGGACAAACGATTGTCAATGAATGAAATTATGCCTTATCCATTAGTGGGGAAAGGTATTTATAAACTAAATAAATGGGCAAGTACATGTCTGTCCAACAACGGTTGTCCTCCACATATAAATAAGATGGGCCAAAAGTATTGTTTTCTCATGCTTTTGGGCCATGTTAACATGTACGTCATTACATACGTGATCAATTAGCTACCATCACACGGACTGAATTGTTTAGAGTATGCCTACTAAGAGTATATGTAATGGTTCACACCACCACACCAGGTGGTGTGACACATCAGCGCCACATCAACATCACACAATATCACCTCATAACAACACTACACCCGCAATAATAACCATACCACACCATATTTAAAACAAATGAAAAAAAAATGAAAAAGAAAGGAAAGAACACACCACCCAATATAATCTCAAGGTGGACTCATCCACTTTGTAACTTCCACACCAAATTCACTTTAAAGTTGTAGTGATACCACATCATGTGGTCAAGGTTATAGCTTCCACCTTGTTCACACCATACCCCATTACAAAGGCTCTAAGTGTGTCTTTCAATTCTGTTATGCTTTGCATTTTTGTTCAGAATTGTTTAGAGTATGCATAGTTGGATTTTGTGGGCAAATGTCGTATTTTGAGTATTTAGGCAACTTTGGTTCTGCAGCCATGCTTTTGCTGCTGATGTAGAGTGGCTAGAAACTTAGAATATAGCAAAATTGTTTGTTACCCTCTTTGGTTTTGTGTAAGTTGCAGACAAGCTTAGTGACGTAACTCTTGTTTTAGTAAGTTTGTTACTTTGGCGGTCTATCTTCCTAAGAAAATATATGTGAAACTAATCCAATCCTAGTGTGAAAAATAGTTTATATAATGAAACCCCATTTGAATTCTAATAGACTGATCTGGTTCAACCACTTTAGTAAATTTGTTGTATACAGATGTTTCGAACCAATTAAGCCAATGTAGTTCTTACTTTTTGCTGAACCAACTGAGACCATGCCAACATACTCCCAATTGCCTGCCGATCCATTTTGTAACTACAATGTACTGCAGTCGTTCTTGCATGTTTTTTTTCTTCTTTTCTTGCAACTTATGTACTAAGAATGAACGCACACAGTGCAAAACATGTTAAAGCAGGGGTGGGATTCCATCATTTTGTTATCCAGTTTACTTGCTATAAACCAGATAGTCTTCCATCCAAACTACTACACTATACAGAACACAGTCAAACAGTTACCGAACAAATACAAACATGTTTAATAAACATAGATTTGAAATCCATAGTTATACAATTGACTAATCTCCTACCTCTTCAAATACATAATAATACACGGTCGAAATGGCAATAAGCCCTGTTCTAATGATCATTTACACAGAAAATGATCTGTTCATACTACATTTATGATCAGTTTTCCCATCTCCCATTTAGCCTATAAGTTGTCATGAGTCATGACACCAAATAATGACTACAATATTTTGTCACAATGGACGATGACATTTTGCTACTCCAACCTTCAAGGATTTTTGGTTCCTATAATTATAATTATACTAATGAACTTGTCTTGCTACTGAACTTTGAAGGTTCCTCATTATGTTGATTGGCTTCTCAGCTTAAAGAAACCAAATGTGGAAACAGTGACACTCCGCCAGATAAGATATACTACAAATGCCACATATGCAACCGTGAAAACGACTACTATAGAAGTAAAGGTGACTCCAGTTACTTCTTCTGCAAAAAACTGTTGTAATAGATATCCGTTTATTGCTATCACCAAAGCAGCCACAAGCCACGAGATTGTCTGCAAGTCGAAGCAAAAAATTTCATGAGATGCCACATTTTGTGATTATTTTATACATGAAATTTAGCTAAGATTTATGCCCGGGTTGAAATATCGTACCTTTAGAAGAGGGCCAATGGCAAAAACTCCCATCAGATCCTCTTTGGCCACCAAGCACAACAAGGGAATGAGAGCAAAAGGGATCTGAATGGACTGGAGCACATTAAGCCATTCGTTTAAGACATCCAAAGTGTCCTCAGAACTATCAAAAATTAATGCAACAATCAATGTTGGAACGATTGCACAGCTTCTGGTGATTAAGGCCCGAGCCCATTTCTTCAATCTCAAATCAAGAAAACCGCCCATAATAAACTGACCAGCATAAGTACCGGTAATGGTACTACTCTGTCCAGCTGCTAGCAACCCAACAGCCCATATATACAAAATCGGCACCAACCCTCCACCAAACCTATCTTCAAGAAACTGACCGGCATTCCCAAGCCCGATTGTATCAGCTATGGCAGTACCAAAAAACGCCTTGGCAAATACAGTTGTTACAAAAAGATTTATAACAAACGAGATAGCAAGTGCTATAGTGGATTCAATCGAGTAGTATCTTAAAGCTTCACGGACTCGACCCACTTTTGTCGGGTCAACTTCTCTTGACTGTACAAGTGCAGAATGCAAGAACACATTGTGAGGCATTATAATGCACCCAACAACTCCCACTGCTTGTTGTATTGTTCTGGAGTTGAGTTTCGGAACCACAAGACCTTAAAAACAACAAATTTAGGGGTTTTTTCAGCATAATCAGACGATATAAATACACAAAACAAAAAAATAAAATAATAGAATGAAAGTGATATCATACCAACAAGAAGCTCTTTGGCATTGGGTTTGGTTTCACCAAACATCCATGCAAATGAAATTGCCATGACCGCTATGAGAAAGGCGAAAAGGGCTTCTAACTTCCTCACACCATAGTTTTCAAGAAACAGAAATATGAAACTGTAATCAAGATAAAAACAAATCAGTTAATTTAGAATTCAATAAGCTGCTACATGAAACCATTGGGTAATAGCCCAGCCGCCACTTTCCAAGGAGGTCTTGGGTTTGAGTCTTGCCAAAGGCAAACTTGAGATAATAAGGGGATTATTAAGTGGTTGAGAATCACCTGGACACTAGTCTGGTTGGGGGATTAATGGGTACCAAATGGTACATGGGATCAGTGGTTTCTATCCAATTACTCTTTTTTTTTAAGCTGTTACATGATGTTTCGTCCAGTCCATCAAAGACATAGGGGTTCAATGAAGAAAATTTGACAAATTAATTCAAACCAACTATCACAAATGAAAGATATAACCATAAAGTATCCATCTTTATTTGCACAATCAAGAACAAAAACCATAAATCTTAATCCAAATTATGTGAAAGATAAAAGTCTGAGAAGAAAAAAAGATTCATAATTTATAGAACACCCACTTGTAAGTTGTAACTACATTATGGAAAACTCATTTTTATAATATTCAATTCATAAAGTTTGAGACTTGACAACTATATGAGATTTTGGCTAATTTGATTTGATTATTCTTGCAAGTCCCAATGGAATCATCAAAGTTTAATAAGAGTAATTTTTTAAAAATAGTATAAAATAAAATTCTCCTAAATCAAAGAAGCATTTTAATCTGTCACCAAAAAAAAAAAAAAAAAGCTGCCTCGGTTAGGTTAAAAATACCATATGAATCAAACAATTTATATACATACAAATATAAAACACATCACAAATTTTTTGAATTAACTGGGTCAGTGATAAAAAAAAAAAAAAACATACCAATCAAAAGCAGTGATAAGAACACCAGCATAAAGTGGCAAAAAACCATTAGTCAAAATCTTTAAAGCAATAGCACTTCCAATAACTTCTTGAATATCAGCACCAATTAAAGCCAATTCAGCCATAATCCACAACAATTTCCCTGCCCAATTTGGATATTCCTCTCTACACAGCTCAGCCAAGTGTCTCCCTGTCGCCACACCCAACCGGGCCGATAAAAGTTGGACCAGTAGCCCAATTGCAGTGGCCCATAACAATAACCATAGTAATGAATACCCTGCAATTGCACCTGCTTGTAAATCGCCTTCTAAGTTGCCTGGATCTAGAAATGCTATGCTCATTAAGAATCCGGGTCCTGTGAATAGCCAGAGCTTTCGCCATGAAAAAGGTGGGGCTGTTGTGTAGTCGTCTTCGGTTTCTCGGACACCGATGATGTGGACTTTTTCAGTTGGGTCATAGGCTGTTTCGGGTTCTGGGTTTAGGAGATGTTGGTGGTGGTCGGATGACATGGTTGGTTGTAGAGTTTAGGAATTTTGGTAACTTTGATGATGGATTTTATGGTTTTTGTTTCAGTTTGCGTGGAGAATCTTTTTTTATTGGTGGAGAATGGAAAATGTGGGGCTTTGGTTTTTGGGTTATGGTATCACTTTATAAGTAAAGTTTTTGGGACCTTTCACATAAAAAAACATAACTATAAATATTTCCGTGCAAACTTAAGAAGAAAAAAAAAGAAAAAAAAAAGTTTCCGTGCGATATGGTAGAAATGATGGTAGCGGTGATGGGTGGTGACGATAGAGACACGTGATATGGAGTTGATGGTTGCGGCGATTGTGATGATGATGAAGTTGTTTGATTTAAAAGCGTTAGTGTAATTATTTTATACGTTGATCTAATTTATTTCATTAAGCATACTATAGATATATATTAGGTGGAGATGAAAAAATAAAACTGATCGTTAAGGGGCTAACTAGTTTTTGCAACTATTTTCTTTATAGGGAAAAAAAGGATTCTCTTTTGATATGTACTATATAGCATGATACTTGTGTAATGCACCGGTGATGACAGCAACATATGATGATGATGGTGGCAGCATCAAATGCTGTAATTAATTGATGTGTGTTTGAATTGAAGGGGGTACTTTAGATTTTTTTTAATATAGAGGATTGATTGTGTAATATAATACCCGTATTAAGGGTTAGTGCTGATTTAATTCATTAAAGATAACTGGTCAATTCACTTATCTCATTTTTTTTAATTTTTATATAGTAACATAAAATAATAATTGCAAATGAAGCTAGCTCAACTTGCAGATGCATTCCTGATTTTTCTTACACATATTGGGTTCGACTCTTAAGGAGTGACAAGTATGTGGGTTTTTTCCCTGAATCACCTATAACGGCTTATGGTCTACATCTCGTAGTTTAGAGTACGTGCAGGACTTCACCATTATACGATGAGGTGTTCACTGATGTCGAATACCGGCTAACTGTTCAAAAGAAAATAAATAAATAATAATAATAATGAATAAAGTTTTTGAAAGAAATGACACTATCTATTTAACTTTATTTTTCTTTATAATCCCAATTGCCTATATGGTGGTGATTTTCGTCTTTTACGTTTCATAGGTTAAAAACCACTCTTTTAATTTCCTAAAGCAAATTACAAATTTTAATACACTAAATTAATAATTACTAACAGTTTTTAGGGCTACCATTAGCAACAAATAAATAATAGATTCAAATCAAACATATTTAAGAAATTATGAAGTATGAACCCATAAAAATACCATGTTTATAGCTCAATGGAAAATATATGTTGGCACGTTGCAATATTTATACCATAGAACTTTCAACAAGTTAAATAATAAAACTAACAATATCCCTGATTGACCACTAATCACCACCTACCTCATATAAGGTCGCACCACACCACCTACCTTACCATATATTTAACTGTATATAATTCGAGCATATTTACATCTCAATCGTCTTCACACTTGAAAATAGTATTCTTTAGTTTTCTCATTTGTTTTAAAGAATATACTCGTAGTAATTGTTAATTGGTGGACCTTGTGATGATGAAACATGGGAGCATAATTTCAAGGAGTGAGCTCTTTGGGGTGCGTGCCGCTTTGGCCATGAAAAACCAAAGTCTGCCTAACGATGTCGTTTAGCTCGTACGTGCGGTTCGCTAGTGAGCGTGTGCCATTATGTCCATGTCACGTGTTAATGCAAGCTTTACATGCGCCGTTAATACAAATATGATATTTAGGGTCTTGACGAAAACAAATCAAAAACAATTATCCCTTAACACTATATGTTAAAATAGTCACATTATATATAACCAAAAACAACAAAAAGTACTTAGTTTTTTTTTTTTTTGAATAGCACTTACTTTTAGTTAAATATATATATCCTTTTAAATCAATTTTGAGATGCTTGAATTCAATACTATTGGTATAGGTACAATGAATTTATATATTTTACTAGGCAGAAGAATGGGTTGTGCTAAGCATAACCTATTTGGGAGTAAATTGATCAAGTCTTTTAGGTGAGGATCTAATCTAATACATACATATATCATTGGTTATAATTTTAAAACTTTTCTTTTCTTTTCATGTTTTATATCCAAATTCGTAAAATAAACTAAACCTTGTCCTATATAAGAAAACATTAGAGTGTGTGTTGATGGCTCTTTATATTCGAATTCACCAATGTTTTAGATATAATAATATTATTATTACTATTATGTTTCATTAACTAGCGTGTATCGATGGCTTTATCTATACTTCATTATAAAGCAGATTTTTCTTAGATTTTTAACATTGAACTTGAAATTTTCAATACTGATTTTAAGTATTTCCTCAAAATGTCTCTATTATCTATTCTATATTTATCTAAAATAACTATAATACCCTTTCTCTCTCCTCAAATCTCAACCAATCATCTTTTTTCTCTCTTCTCCATAAATCATTTATTCCTCCAATTCATTCAAAATCTTTTATCTCAAAAACCGTACATCGATAAATTATAAAAATTGTATGGGTGTTCTTAAAATTTCATGCTCTTTCATTAGAGCTGTCATTCGATATACTTTTGACAAATTTTTAAATCCGAGGGCGGGCCCGTACGGCTAAGGTATTTGACTCTTATACTCTATGACATATTAACTCCTATAACCTATCATACTCTATGACCTAGGTATCACCCCATCATCTCACCGGCGCAACGCGCGAGTACTTGCTCTCGTATAATAAAACCATAAAGTAATCTGATCTAAACCATTGGTAAAGAGACTCGTGAATTTTAAGAAGTTAAGGTTCAGATTTAGCTAGTTTAAAGATAAAAATAAATTTAACGTTAAAGAAAAAAAAAGATATGTTTTTTTGCACCATTAAAGAAATATAATCTTACATTACAAAAAATTATGTTATTTCACCATGAAACAGGTTTTATATAACAATAATGAATCATATTATCCATTAACACGTACTCTACATGATGATCCATTAAGAAGTTTGATAAACATTATCAATTTGAGTTCAAAATGTTATTTCTGGAAAAATTACATTGAATCTCTACAGGGTGAAGCAGAGACTGACTTAGTAAGCTTCATCATTAAGTGTACAACTCGAGAGAGAGCAAAGTAAAAACTACATTCGATCTGCAAAAAAATGAAGATCCAAAGAAAGTTCAAGAATAAGTTGGTCCATTTGGCAACAATATAATGACTCGGTCCTATTTGAGAACTTTGGTGAGGGGGTCTTTCGGATGTTTGGTTAGACGAAAAGGCGTGGAACGCAGCCTATATTTTAGAGGAATCCGATTTCTATATTTAGCTTCGTTTTGACAACTCTAGCGAGGGTATTATTTTTAATTAGTAAAATTATATTGGTTCATTGACTTTTGTATTGTGTGTGACTCACATTGAACTAGTTTTTGTATCAGCCGCTATCAAATTCTTTTACCTTCTTTCTCTTTTAGACACACGGGAACATCAGAGCATTTGTTGTTTGTTGTAGCCATGAGCCCGTGAGGTCCTTATAAGCCCATATCTGTGCCATCTTTATTTAAGCCCATACACTTTATTTAAAACCCATGGTCGCAACCCACTAAGAAGAGTCCAACTCCATCTTTATTATGATCCCTCACAAGTCACAAGTCACAAGCATCTATGTAATTCTCGTACTTATCGAAAAGATCAACCAAGTATAAATGCAAGCCATTTAAATATAGTAAAGTTACTAGTCCTAATACTCGTATAATACACGGAAGCTACATAGATTTTGTTATAAATAAATTCGAATATGCATCATACATGATTTGTGAGTATGGAATTAATTGTAGCTAAAGTAAACCGATGATTGAAGCTAAATAATAATAAACATTAATAATAAATATAACATATGTTTATTTAGAGTTTTGGATTTACCTTAAATTTTTACAATTACATCAAAATTAGAACTTGTAAATGTAGTGGATGACGGCAAATAGCCTTGTGATTTCGAATCGTAAACTCAAATAACTTATTATAAGTAATATAAGTAATAGGGTTGAAGAGTTGAGAAAGAAATATAGACAATTCTATTAATGATTACATGACAATCAAATAAGGTTATAATGTGTTTGTATCTATAAGTCAAGAGTTAGAGTTTAATTCTAAGTCTAATAAGAAATTTGAATCTATATATAATTAAAAAAAGATAAAGTGTCGTTTCAAAAACATATCAATTCTGTTTTAGTTTATTGGTAGATACCAAAAGATTTAAAACTCAATCTATATTTTTTACATTAGCATGCACATTGGTATGATTTGTCACTTATGTTACTCTTTTACCTAATTTAATAAATCAAGCGTTAATGCAATCATAGTCATCGTTTTCTTATTGGAAATATTATAGTATTTGATTTGATTGATTGGTATCTAACCTTAATATTTTTCCCTATGTCAATTTAACCTTACTTTCTAAGACTAATAAAAAAGATGATTTATAACTTGGGGTTTGCTAAATACAGCTATTAGGATTGTATTTAAGGTGTATAAATTGTTTGTATATTTACCATGAATATTAGGGAGCGAACTTTTAATATGGAAGGTACAAGTTTTTTTATGTACGTTAAATACAACCCTTAAAGCTGTATTTAGCATTTCCATCTTTGAGTGATTATCACAAATCCTAACATCGTTCGTCATAATCTCGACACCATTAGTATTTGACCACTTGTAATATCCTTATCTTCATTATTAATTTTGTTTTCTTTTTGGCCTTTTAGCTTACCTTTATTCCTTTAACATCGATCATAGCTCACTCTTCTCCCATATGAATATATGATATCCCTCTCACGTACCCACTAAGACAACTCCCACATTATTGGAAAACTATATATGGCGATAACTAAATTCCCTATTTTCTATGGATAATTACCTGCAAATTCGAGCTTCCCTCTTTCAGGATAAATATGACGGAGGCTCAAAAACCTTGAACTCAATTGCGGCAGTGAACATCACCGACACTCATCATTACATGTGATCAAATGTATGATATCCAAAAATGGCCGTGCAAGTAGAAATTGGGAGGAAAAGTGTCACAATAACTATTTTATGAAAACAACAAACGATTGTAGGACTGAATCGTGATAATCATTGTATCATCGGGATGATATTCAATCTAATGATTATTTTTAAATTCACATCATTTATTTTTCTTTCCATAATAATCATATGTTACCACCATGTCATTCCCGAACTCACATTTGTAGTCTTATATTATCATTGGCGGCTCAACTTCGATCTGTTTTAAATAATTTTGTTTATTTGGAAATTCTTCTGCCTGCGCTAGCTATATGTATGTGTATCAAGCATTTTCTTCACATATTTATGTAATTACCTTTTGTCCATAGGTTTCAAGAACAAGATGAAAAAGTTGCAACAAATTAATTTGCATTCACTTACCTAGCATTTTCCCCATTTTTCACCCCTCTTTTATAATTAAGAATGTCCAGTACTTTTGCACTTGCTTTCTCGTTGAGATCACCCGATATGGCTTTGGAGTGGATGTGCCTTAGCGTAGGATGACACCAACGTCACCCATCCACCCTAACCCTACTTTTCAGTGTCATCCTCCATCTATATATACCACCCCCTTCTAGTGGTCAATAGTACGTGTATAAATAGACATGATGTGACACTAATAGATCAGTAAGTTATAAAGTTTTTGTAACATTATATAAATGGGAAATGGTGAGTTACATGAATTTTTGTTTCAGATTTGGCTTGGTCAACAAATTTGGAGGTACACTAACTTAACAATGGTCAATATATAATTATGTTTTCATGTTAGGATAAACCATATCTATATCTATATTACCTTATAAAAAATTTTTGCTCTCTCTAAATTTTTCAAAAAAGAATTTGATCTATTCAAGTTATCCCTCTTCTTGGTTCACTAACTTAAATATTTCACCTGGTATAACTTTAATACCCTTAATGAAATCATTTACAACTTATATCTCTCAACCCTAAAAGTAAATACCCTACCCCCTTTTACATCAATTACTTTTAAATATTAATAACAACACCCCACCACCACCGTCACTGTCGTACCGTTGCAACGCGCGGACATATGTATAGCATATGTATTATGTAGTTAGTTTTAAGTTTTAAACTTTCAAAATACAATAAATCTACTATATAATAATGTCATGTTACAAGAGGCTTAATATTTGTTGGTTATTGGCTCATCATTGACATGTTATTAGATGAATGATGAATCAACACCATTAGGTGTGTCGTCGTTGGCTCATCGTCAGGTGACTTATGGTTAAAACTACAAATTAAAAGATGGTGGTTTTTTTTTTCTTTTCTTAAATAAAGATTTAGTTAATGAAAAATAAATAGGTCTAAGAGTTGTGATTCGTTAGTGATACATTAAGGATGCTTTAATAATTATTGATTATTTGTTAAGTGTGAGTTTTTGATACGTTGTTTATATAAACTAGTTATTGATGAATGAGTATCGTGAATATCATATTATTATTTTAAGACTTTAGATTTATTTTACCTAATCGTTTTTACTTTTAAAAACCACTATTACCTTTTTGCCGCATGTAATCACCAAACATTATGATTTTTTTACAATGGGGTTAAATTTTTTTTTTACAAACCATTCGTATATATGGTAAAATATTATCAACTTTTTTCCGATAAAAAGTAAAAGATAATCATATAAAAAGACATGAGGTATCTTCACGCAACTCGTATGCGATTACTTAAACTCTTCTTTGTAACTCTCGAACTACTTATTAAAAACGCTTTGACCTTAAAAAAAAAAAAAAAAAAAGAAAACAAAACAAAATTTTCGTACTATATAATCCTCTTGTTGCTGGGACTAAAATCAATGTTCCGTTAATCCCTAAAACTCTTTTCCATTTGATGATTCTCTTCCGATAATATTTCTATAATTTATTTTATCTTTATTTTTCACCCACATCCGAAAAAAAATCCCCAATAATTTATTCTTAAACCCTAAATTTTTTAATTAAAAATTCTGATCATGGATTCCGATCACGATGATCCTATTTATAATTCCGATGATGATGTTTATGTTGACGATGATGATGATCATCATGTCGATGATGATGATGATGATGGTTCGAATGCTGTGATGAATGATGATGATGATGAACATCACGTGACTGAAAAAACTCATGTTGTATTAAAAGAAGAAGATTTGATTCAACGCGTAGAACAAGATGTTAATAAGGTTACCTCTGTTTTATCTGTTAATAAACATATCGCTACCATTTTATTAATTAAATATAATTGGAATGTTAGTGATGTTCATGAAGCTTGGTTTGAAAACGAAGTCAAAGTTAGGGATGGTGTCGGTTTGTTTGACGTTGACCCGGATGTTAAGTTTCCGGGTGGGAATAATTTAAATAGTAATAATAATGTAGTAATAGTTGATTGTGGGATTTGTTTTGATTCGGTTAGTGTAACCGATACTGCGAATTGTGGGTGTGGTCATGTTTATTGTAAGGCTTGTTGGAAAGGTTATGTTTCTGGCTCTATTAATGATGGAATTGGTTGTTTGAGCTTAAAGTGTCCTGAACCGAAATGTGGGGCGGCTGTTGGGCCGGATATGGTGGAGGTGTTTGTCGAGGATACGGAATGGAAAAGGTATCAAAAGTTTGTTGTGATGTCGTATGTGGAGAGTAATAAGAAGGCCAAGTGGTGTCCTGGACCTGGGTGTGAGTACGCGGTTGAGTTTGAGGATGATTTTGAGAATTTTAATTATGATGTTAGTTGTGTATGTAAGTATGGATTTTGTTGGAAATGTATGGAGGATGCGCATCGTCCGGTTGATTGTGAGACGGTGGCGAAATGGGTGTTGAAGAACAGTGCTGAGGCCGAGAATACTACTTGGATACTTGCGTTTACGAAGCCTTGTCCTAAATGTAACCGGTCGATTGAGAAGAATCAAGGGTGTATGCATATGACTTGCAGGGCGCCTTGTCGATATGAATTTTGTTGGTTATGTCTTGGTGCTTGGAAGGGACATGCTACTAGGTCTTGTAATAGCTATAATAGTATGTTGCAGGGGGGTGTAGTTAATGATGCGGAAAAGCAACGAGAGATGGCTAAGAAAGCGATAGAGAGATACACACATTACTATGAACGATGGGCTGCAAATGAGAAGTCAAGGAAACGAGCTCTTTCGGATATGCAAAAGATTAAAACAGAACAACTCAAGAAGATTAGTATGAATTACTGTCAACCCGAGACACAGTTACAGTTCATTTTGGATGCTTGGTTGCAGATAGTTGAATGCAGACGGGTGCTGAAATGGACATATGCATATGGGTTCTATATACCCGCAGATGAAGCAGGTAAAAAAAGTTTTTTTGAGTATTTGCAGGGTGAAGCAGAGGCTGGATTAGAAAGGCTTCATGTTTGTGCTGAAAAGGAGCTGCAAGGTTACATCGAAAACGCTGAAGATAGTGAGGAACAATTTAATAAGTTCAGGGTAAAATTAGCTGGTTTGACTAGTGTGACTCGCTCCTATTTTGAGAACTTGGTTAAGGGCCTACAGAATGGTCTTTCAGAGGTTGATTCTCACGAGGCTCAGACCAAGACCGATCCAGACCAGGTTGGAGCAGGCGATCCAAGTATCAAGGTAAGGGGGCGAAAGAGGTCTATTAAGACTGGTGTGGAACAATCACTAGAAAGTGCCAAGAGAATGAGGATCGTCAGTCGTGCAGGGACAAATATAACCCCGGTGGCTGGTGAATCGTCAAGTAGTAACCGCATAGTGATCGAGATAGACGATGACTGATACCTGGGTACACCCTGTAGCGTTTTGTTACTTGGATCTGCTTCTTTTTGCGAGAATAGATGATGGCCATGATTGGTGTGCAGGGTATTTTGGTAAACTTATTTCCTAAAACTTGTTAAATCCTTCCTTTAGATTTTTGCTTTTAAGTTATAACTTGTGGATAGATTTTTGTTTCTATGCGTTTACTCTTATGAACTCTTATCTAAGACTAAACTTAGCTAGAGGGAAAGATTATCTTTTATGTAGACATCAACTACTTAAAATAAATAATGTTTGCCATGAATGGTCAGCGAATTCCATAAATCGTAACTATATGCATCAGTTATGAAACATATGGTACAACGCTAAGGAAGACGCAAATTTCTAATTCCACAAACTTTATTTCGAATGAACATCTTTATGTTGTTTGCCATAAGAGCCTTTGGTATGATACTTCCCTTTACACATCAACACACTGCTACGCGAGCAACACACACCTATCTCTTAAACCGTTGCTTTTTGGTCCTAATGGTCACACACCCATCACGGACCCATTTATCACACTGTTATCATTCAATACAACCTAAAAAATAATATTAAAAAAAAAAAGTAAACAAATAATGGCCCTTGTTTTCAGCTCTTTATTCTCCGTGATCAAGACCTAGCCCCCCCTCGCCGGTCCCCATGGAGTGGTCTCAGAGATCTCATCGATCTGGCTTCCCGACCCGCTCATTCACGTTGAATCTCACATCACAGGACTCTCACAAACCCCATACAGTTTGGTTAGTATATGATCCATTTAAGTATATCCAATTCAAAAAGTATGAACATACATAGTTAATAATTACTATAAACTGCATGATTTCGTAGTGTTAATATAATATCCAAGGGCAAGTGAAACATGGTTAGCCTATTCATGATTTCAGTGTTAAATAACATGCTTTAGCCTATTCAATCCATATGAATATTACTATAAACTACCAAGAGGGTAGAAATATTAATACGATTAACTCTGTACATCAAAAGTAGGGTCACGTACTGGTTTTAGTTTTGGCATAAGGCTACCTTTAGTTAAAACATGAACCAGAGCTACATATTCGTAAATATTGTAAGGTTACAACAGCAAATATGACTTTCGTATCAATGGAAACAGACATAGCTTATGGTACAGTAGCAAGTACAACTCATTTCGAGTCCCTGGACAAAAAGGCTAAACATAAACTTTTTGTTAAATCTTCAGAACTCATCTACTTTCGCAGACTTATACATATACCCAGTTTGCTCAGTGTTTGATCCAAACAAACATTATAACTTCTACCTCACTATGCTAGACTTTTATGTCTTTGAAAATTAGTTGTTTCGTACAGGTACAGCTTGCCTTGTTCTTCTCTGTTTTGGTCTGAAGTTACAGTAGCCTCATTTGATATCATATCCTCTTGATTGCAACACTATATAATATACCAATACGAAGTTCATGAACTTGGATTCTGGAATGTGGTGATTCGTATTAATATCCAATCTTGAAATCAATTTTTTTTTTTTTACCATGTTTTCATTGGCGTGTCCACTTGCTGTTCTTACTACATTCAGATTTCTACTGCAATCTCGAATACATGGCTCTTGTTTATATTGATCTTGAGGCTTACTTGCATTTTAATTTATTATGAAACATTTAGCCTAGACACTAGGGCGATCTCTTGGAAGACTCCTTGTCCAGTTTGTCTCCTAGATAGCTCTCGCTTTGGTATAAAACAAGCCCCACACCACGTGTGATTTAATCGAATGTCAATTCTCTTGAACGTTGTGGTTTTGTTGGTTTAAAGACAAGGTCGCAGCCAAGATTTGTTGAATTTTAGGAAATTCCCCCTTTTTTTAGTTGTGGAATTGAAACTCTTGAGTCGACCCGTATGCGGCAATGCTGTATATATATGATTAAATGGCCCGGGTTGTCACAAACAATGCATGATCATGAATTTAAAGAAGTCGTTGAAATAACAACAAAATTCACTTGGCTTCAATCTCTTCTTCGTGAGTTTGGAGCTCCATATATAGTCGAATGCTTTAACCTCGTGTTGTGAAAATATTAGCGCTAACTTATATTTTAGCTCATCACTTGATTCATGTATACACAAAACATGTGGATATACACAATTTCACTTTACTGGAGACAAATTGGTATGCAATTAAGGAGTAACTTTTTTTTTAATTTTTAATAAGCACTAAGCTGTTATTATATTGAAATTTTTCACACTAATCTCAATTCTTAACCACCACAAATAGCAACACAACTTAGGGGCGTTTGGTTCACATAATGTTTTTTAAGGAATTTGAATCTGTCAAAGGAATTCGAATTTGAAGGAATTGGAAACTGAATGGATTGGAATTTGAAGAAACTATAATTTGCATTTGTTTGGTTGGCCGGAATCAAATGGAATGGAATGGAATTCATAATATAAATAATAATAATAAAACTAATTAATAAATATATTTTCATAAATTTTTTAAGTTTTTTAATAAATGTATATAAAGTATTATTAGTTTTTATATAATAATAATAAAATATTATAATATTATAATTATGTTTATAAAATAAATAACTATTTATTAATTAATTATTTTATATAAACAAAAAATAAACTTTTATAAAATAGAAGTAAATTTATATAAAATACTGACTTATTGCTGATTAATAATATATATTAGTTTTATAATATTAATAAATAATAATAATAATACTATTATATATTAATAATATTATATTTTTATATTATTATATAATATAAATAATAATAATTATTTTATTATTATTATTATAAATAATAGTAATAGAAAAATATAATATCTATTAAATAAAACATAATAATAATTTTAAAAGTGTTAAATTGTGAATTCCATTGGAATTCAAAACTTTCCATCCAATTTGCCAAGGAATCTTGAATTCCTTCATATGGTGGAATTCAAAGGATTCAAATTCCAATTCCTTACGAACCAAACAAGTCATGGAATGGAATTTGAATTTCATTCTGTCAACCAAACATGATATGGAATGGAATTCAGATTCCAATTACTTCGAATTCCAACGAATTCTGCGAACTAAACACCCCCTTAAAAGACAACCCACCAAGCTACCCATAGAACTATGAAAGTACCCTTTTTTCGATGACATTTTTGGACTCATTATATATTATATTATATTATATATATATACTAAAATGTAACTTTGGCATGTGAGGGAGAAGTACAGTAGCTAAAAGTACACCCCTACATGCTTAAGTTACAAGTACTTATTGCACAACTAAAATAACTAACGCCCTTAACGACCGTTAAGTATTGTTTGGTTAACTAACGGTACTTACAAAAAGGTATTTAACGGAGTTTGTTTTCAAGTTTAATTTTTTTAACTTTTGCAACTAAAGTTTTGCTTTAGTTACTTTTTGCCACCTAACTTTTGGTTTTAAGCTTTTCTCATCAAAAGTTTATTTCTTTTTTTTACCACATAACTTTTACTTTTTTAACTTGCGTCACGGAAACTTTTTCTCGCTCCGAAAGTTTTTTTATTTGCTTTTTACCACCTAACTTTTGGTTTCCAAATTTTATTACTAAAGTTTTATTCTCTTTACATTTGACCACAATTTTTATTCTTAACTTTTTGCCACGAAAATTTTATTTTTCGGCTTAATGCGTTTTTTAACTTTTGTATTTTTCGGCTTAATGTTTTTTAACTTTTGTCATGAGAGTTTTGTTTTTTTCCCGGGCAACGCCCGGGTTAAAATACTTGTTTTAATACAATTATCATGTTCGGAAGAACTTGGAGCTAATTGGCCATTAATTTGCCAATTGATAGTGGTAGCTTTTGTTATTTTCTTATAATATTTACCCAAACAACGTTGCCTTAACGTTTTCTCGTATCACATCCTGAAAATGATATATTAGCATTATGCATATCATAATAATGATAAAAATTTGAGATAAAAATTTTAATTAAATAATATATATAATGGAAGAAGCTAGTAATGTGATTGTATCAAATGTATCTGCTCTTGTCGTTAGCTTAAAAACCGTGGTTGATTTTTTTTAAGTGGGGTAGGGATTGGTACACCAACACTTTTCTGGATCTACACTACCAAACATGCTTTACACTTTAACGTAATTTACACACTACTAAAATTCGTGTAGTTTTAACGTATATATGTAAACTTTTATATCAAAACTAAATACATACATTAGTTTTGGAAGACGGTTATTTAACAAAATCCTTTCTACTACAAGCTGAAAACTAAAATTATCTAGAATGACTTTACAGAAGGTTAGCCGTTCATGTGGGTTCAAAGATAGTCGATCATAATCCATAAACAGTCTATATGGACTGACCCACGTCTACTGGACCTAGAAAAGTCCCTTATATTTTGGGCCTATTATCGACCAGCGGGCTAGATTAACTTTCTGTTCTCTCTAACGACAGTAGGACACTTTTACAAATGAAGAACAATCAATCAATGGCACAACACTTATTTTAAGGTGATCGAGCGTATGTGATATGAGATGTGAAAAAAATTAACTTGACAATTTGGAAAATTCAAATAATCTAACGTTTCGAGTTAAATTATTAATCTTAATAATCGGTTTATTTATTTACATTCACCAAGAGAAAAAGTTGCAATCTCTTGAGGCATGATGAAATATGACACTTTATTGTTTCAAGTATCTCAATGTACTGTTTTAGTCGATGATGGTGGTAAAATCCAACCAAATGATCCTTGCAAACATGTTTCTCATCAGGATAAATACACTACATCTAACACAATGAAAACCTAACGATGTCTATCATTGTCAAGATCCTCAAAAATCTAGACGTACACTGTCCTAAGGAATGTGTAATATGGATTTTCCATAAATCTAAGATGTATATAACATGAATCGGCTCGAATAATCTCCGTTAGGGGCAAGGGTGTAGTCGGCTAGTTTTATCGGCAAAAAGCATCGGCTAGCTTTGGCTATTTGGCAAACCTATAGCACATGCATCGGCTAGTTTTGGCAAGTTTAATTGGCTAGTTTTGGCTATATATATCGGCATGTTTTGGCCGATTCTTGTGAACGTTGGGAGCATGCCTTTGTGACCATTTTTTTTTGTTCTTGCGCCCAAACTCCATACACACCGGAAACCTAACCGGAAAAATTTGGGGGTTTTTCGATTTGAGGCTAGATCTATGTTTTTCTTGGCTTCAATTGCCGGAATACATGCCGAAAAAAATTGTCGATGCTCCTGACATTCACTATTTTCTTAGCTTCTATTGTCGGTGGTTGCCGACCAGAAACGTTCACTTTTTTTACGGTCAAATGTTTGTTTGGCTTTGGCAAGGGTGTAGTTGGCAAAAGTTTAATCGATTTAGGGTTTCATGTTGCTTTGTTGGTTCGGTTTTCTGGCGTTTCGGGTTTCCGGTGAACTGCTGCTGCTGCTGCTTGTTGCTTCGGTTTTCCAGCGAGCCTTTTATTGGGTTTTCCGGTTAACTGCTGTTGTTGCTGCTGCTTACAACGACTGTGGTTTTCCGGTGAGCCCTTCCTTGGCTTTATGGTGAACTTTATATATATATATATATATATTTCTGTTTACATTGACGTTAATTGTATGTTTGTGATTAGCTTGGTAATGTTAACTTAGCGGTGGCGTTGCCAGATTTTGTTCCATTGAAGCAATAGGTAGCCGGAAAAAGTAGTTTTAGCCGATGATGGTATCGTTGAACAGTTAGGTTGCCAGTGTTACGTTAAATGCGCGATGATGATACAAAATGTTCGTAAAAATGAGACTCGGATGATCCAGGACGTATCTTGGCGGGGTAAACCTTCGGGTTTGCAGCCATGGCGTCTCCGACTTCCGAAATTCCCGACCCCCAAATTCTTAGCCCAAGTTTCCATTTTATAAAAAAAGTCACTTTTTATGTTTTCCGACAACTTTTTTTAATTTCCGGTTACCTTTTATATGTTTTCTGACATTGGTAAATTGACAAGTTTTGGCTAGTTTTGTTTGCTACACCATGTGATTTGGCAATTTTTTGCTAGCTTTTTTCAAAGACACGTGTTGATTTCTCATTGGTCAAAAACTTGTCAATTTGTCAAAAATTGACACTACACCATTGCCACCTATAGCTTTAGTAGTTGAGTATAGTTTATTTAGATATATATAATTGTAGCTTATATTTATTGCATTTTTTCTAAAAAAATATTACCCACTGGGTAACATTCAACATGTGACAATGCCTTATGGATGCATGGTCCTCTTTGGGTACAAATATGTAATATATTCTCTTTCACTTTTCTTTCCTACCTGTCTTTCTTTTAAAATTCTGGTCATCACTTTTATAGGCACACACACAAATCTAAAGTTCCGTGTAGAACTTTCAAGAATTATATAAATAAAAAAGTAACATTTTCTCTCCCGATTTAAATTTTCACATGGTAAGGGTCATGTCTAAGTTGTGGTGATGGTGATCACCGTTATCGGAGGATCATAGTGGTGGTCGGAGATGATAATGGTGACAGTGGTCGGGGATGGTAAAAAATGAATGATTGAGATTTGTCCCTAATAGTCCCTAATTTAAGATATCCGTAATTTAACTTTTCTATATATATATATATATATGAGAGGATCTACACCTAAGCTTAGGTACATGATAGCCACATATTCACTTTTTCATGGTACCCGCGCGTTGCGGCGTCTGTTGAGTTAGTGGTGGTAAGATGGTGGGGTGATAGGTCTTAGAGTGTGATTAGTCATAAGAGGTGATAGGTCATAGAGTGTGATAGCCAAATACCTTAGCCGTTCACCCTTGGATTTAAAAATTCGTCGAAAATATATCGAATGACATCTCTAATGAAAGAGCATGAAATTTAAAAGAACAACCATATAAATTTTATAATTTATCGATATAGTTTTTGAGATAAAAGATTTTGAATGAATCATAAGAATAAATGATTTATGGAGGAGAGAAAAAAAAATGATTGGTTGAGATTTGAGCAGAGAGAAAGAGTAATATAATTATTTTAGGTAAATATAGAATTGATAGGGGGCATTTTGGAAATGTAAATGTTGAAAGAGTTTTTTTGCTTTATAATATAGTATAGATAAAAGACGACTTAGAAATTTTGATGTTAAAAGAAAGAGATTTATATGTCGATCATATCAGATGATTTAGTGAGCATAAAACCAAAATATAGTGGTGACAAGCAAAAGGGCGATCAGCTTTACCAGGAAAGTGATGGCTAGGTGATCGAGCAATAACATTCGGTGTTAAAGTTGAAATGGAAAGCAACTAAACATGTCAAAAAGGCTTGTATGTTTGCATTTTATCTTTAATTGTCTAAAGGTCAATATTACTCTTTTCTTTTCTTTTACATCGATGCGACCATCGGTCAGTATACGGTAAATTGTTTGTTCCATAATCAATACTGTTAGTTAAAGTTCTAATAAGTTTTTGTTTCAAGTTTGGATATTTTTAAAGAAAATTTGTGGCTCCAATATTTTGCTTTAAGGAGAACAATTTGGGTTATATATATATCCTTGTATGTGGGGTACCACTACTAAAATATTATAAAAAGTTACGGAGTACAACTTAACGTGAAACAAAGCTTTTAAAATTGATACTGAGTATATAACGACTTAGCAACTATACATAGTACGTTAATATATATAGCCTTGCTATCTAAAACATGATCTTGATACCTTTTTAATTAATTCTCTCAGCAAGAATATATCTGAGATCGACGGCCTTAGAAGTAGGTAGCACCAAAATTTTTTCTTTCTTTTCTATTGTGACATAACTTAAAAAAACAACTTGTTTTACCGAGTAGATGTGCATTACTCAATCGACATCACGTTGTTGGTATTTTAGTAAGGTAAATGATGAATACCTAAAATTTTTTTAAATAATCATCTTAATATCTTAACTACTTGACAGATGTCCTAATTAATTCTCTTTTTTTATTTTATCCTTTGACTTTGACAAATGTCACAATCTTATAATTAAAAGGTTATTTAATTAGAAGGATCAATCATTTATCTTTTACTAAATGTAAGTATATATTATTATTGTTGTTGTCACATCAACGGTGATTTGTGTATCTCTTTCAGACAATTAAGATGCAATCATCCATAGTTATTTAGGCCTCTCATAATAGGTACCTCGTTTACAACTCTTCCACACTGTCATATCAGTTTTTTTCTCTCCCCATCTATCTCTTCCACACTTACTCACAATAACACCTCCTCCACACCTTTTTATATTTCTATTTTATATTTATTCAAAAATAAATTAAACATACTTTAACTTGAATAAAAGTTGTATTAATGAAAATTATTTGAACTTTTAGAACACTTGGAACTTTTAATAAAACTTTTTATAAATATGTTAATAGTTAAAGGACTAAACTGAAAGGAGTTCAAAATATATATAAGTAAATAAGTAAACCATTCCATTTTAAGAGGACTAAACATGTAAACTTATTGGTCTTTTTTCTTCCTAATATATACATACAAGATCTGCATATATATAGGGATGACATCGGGGCGGATATGGGTCGGGTTTAGGTAATCCCGGATACGGTTAAAAATCATCGTCCCATACCTGGACCCAGACCCGTCGGGTCCCCGTTTATTTATTAACCTCCGGATAACGGGCTTTCCCGCGGGTAATCGGGTATCCATTATTAATATTATCTTTTGAAATTTTAGTCATAACATTTGTAGTAATGATATGATTTGTAGCTAAAATAAACTGCGAACACCACTGATTAGTATTGACGTTCATTTATTAGTAAGTGAACTTTACTTTTGACTAATTTTTTGTTCCGACAATTCCACATTACTAAATGTTAGATAATACTATAAAGCATAAAATAAAATGCTAACTGAATTAACTAGTTGCATGTAATTTCGATATAAAGTAGTTATTATATAAACATATTATTATTATGTTATGTAATATATATGGGTCTGGTATATGGGTTCGGGATGGGGTTCGCAGGTTTTTATTTAAAACCGTACCCGGACTTGAACCCGTAAAAATAATCAAAACTATCCTCATACCCGGCCTTAGACCCGCATACCTGTCCCTAAACCCGGCCCAAAAGTATCGGGTTTTGGTTTTCCCCATCGAGTACGAGTTTATTTGCCATCTCTACATATATATATACATACACTATATTATACAGGGAACATATATATATATATATATATAGGGGGAAGTGAGTATGGGGTTGTCCTCCATCTAAGCTTAGATGTGGAACCCCTCACATTTGGTTTTTATATTCATGAAATCATGGGGGGCCATGTATTTGTTTTAAATTCAAAAAATAATAAAATATTTGTGTGTGAGGGGTTCTCATCTAAACTTAGATGGAGAACAACCCCATACTCTCTCTCTCTCTCTTGTGTCAACGTGCTTTGATGGGTCGAAGGCAACGGACGAAGAGCACCATCGAAGAGATGCTCACAATAGAGTCTCATAGACGACCCCATCGACGGAGTGTCGATGAGACTATCGTGTGAGAGGCCTTAGTGGTATATAATGCATACTAAATATAGAGATCAATTAAAGGATTCAAATCATGTTACATGTCTTTAATTAGAGTTTCCGATTTTCTCATATATAAACGTATACTCAGTTAAGGATATATAAGGCGAAAATCAACCGATAAGTTAACCATTTCCAATTAAGATGCAATCACTGTTAACAACGTGTTTTAATATTATTAATTGGTAATAAACCAAAATCGGGTTAGCGAGATTTTAAAGTCAAAACTCATACATTTGAAAAAATAATACTTGTAAGTTGTAAATATGCATATACGTGGTCACTTGGATAACATTTTGCAAAAAATGCCTGACTTAGTCTTTAGTCTAGCTTTAGACAAAAAACAAGTAGATATGCAAAGCCATCGATCGAATTTGAGCCGTCAATTAAATAATATGTACATATTACTTGTTCAAATTTTTTATTCGAATATATGTTATTGTTCCCCAAAAACTATATAATAAAAACACTTCAAAAGTTCTGTGATGTACAAAAAGCGACAACTGCTCCAGAGTCCAGAAGTATATATATCACGTCCATAAAAATCCATGCATATAAAACCCACATGATACATACATCAACCAACCATTTTGACAAGTAAATAATTTACAATAAAAGCACATAAATTAACATATATACCATCAAAGTCCCTTTGAAAAAATAAATTATACTCGTATATTAAAGCACCAAAGCTAGATCCTCCTCGAGACAACACAAAATCTGCTTTTCGGAAAAAGAACTTCACTTGCCACAAACAGAATCTCTTGCGAAATACATATAAGACAAACGGAAAACATTATTGATAATTTGATACATACTAGTACTACTTAAAATATTACACATTACACCCTTCTTGTTTCAAAACTTGACAATTTTCTTAATTAAGCGCCCTAAAGAATGAAGCTGACTTTCTTCGTTTTTAGTCACAAGTAAATGACGTTCTAAAAACGTCGCTCGGCAGTCCAGTGTGGTGCAGTTGGACTGAAATGCTCTGAAACAACCCTTGAATTGAGAAGTTCCATAATCGGCGTGAAACTTACACAGCGTGGAACCTTGTATTGGTTAATGGAAGCACCTCGTGATATCGCGTAGTCCATTAACTCCTCAAACGTCCCGTTTTTCACGATGCGGATTTCCAACGGGCCAATGGAATTATCCGCAACCCGGCTTTGTCTATACACCGAGTTTAACGATTCTTCCATTGCCAAACAGCATTGATCCAACACATCGTTGGTTGGCCCGTTGGTAGGGTCTTTTATCAGTAACTCCCAAAAGATAACATAATGGCCCGGAATGGTCTTCATGTCAGCATAGCTTGTGTATTCAACAACAGTTGTGTTGAATTCTTTAAGAAGCTCGGAAGCGTTTTCGACGGCTGTTTGTAACTCGGTTTCATCGGTTTTATCAGCATCAATGCTTAGTAGAACATTCTTTCGCCTAATGAATTTGAATTGCGGGGCCGAGTTATAGAAGCTCTTCACTTGGAGAATGTCGCCTACTCGGTACCTACAAAGACCCGAGTACGTCGAGATCACGAGCTCGTACTCTTTCCCGACCTCTAATTCGGCAAGATCAAGAAGACGAGGTGGCGAGTCACGTGAGAGAGTCACTGGGTTTGAAGGATCATGTGGAATGAACTCGAAGTAACCCATATTTGGCATAATGGTGTAAACAACCTCCGAAGGATTCACCATTGGGGTTAAATTTAACCCAAAGTAACATTCCGAAGAAGCGTACATTGTACAAGTTTTCGGTAAATTACCACTGTAAAAATCGAGAATTGGAATGTACTGAGCCATAGCACCAGTAACAATAACATCAAGGTATTTGGTGTTGGGCCAAATTCGAGTAATGATTCCTTCCCAGTTCCCTTCACAACATTCTTCCCTAATGAATTGGGCCAATTCCGGGCTAGGTTTCAGAATATTTGAAATACATTCTCGAATTGACTGGTCAGTAATTTTCGAGCTCAAGTTTCCGGTTTCTAGATCTAGAGCGAGTTGTTGCCAGTTAAGTTGAAGAAACTTGATGGCCCGGACAAGGCCAGACGCGAAAACCGCGCCACATCGAAGAACTTCTTCGCGATAAATAAGACCGCAAAGCATTTGAGAGTACATGCTTTGGAAAGAGTCAACACATAAGATAGTTTCGTTTGGGCTGGTGTAGACGTTATATGGGTCATAGGGTCGGGTTTTGAACTGCTGGCTCTTGTAGTAACTTGTTAAAACGGGTCGGGCTACCAAACCACTAGGGGTTTTTGCCTCAGCCTTGATGAAATAGAAGTATAATCCCTTGCCCTTGTCTAGACCGGGCACATACCTACCAATTAAATAAGAAACACTATGTGTCAATATTTTTGTCATAATAAATGCATATGGTACACTAAGTAAATTATATTGTTTGGCTATATGTATAATATTTAATTGCATATATATGCATATAATTTATTACAATACATTTTCTGGTTAAAAAAAAAATAATTGTATCTTATAAATAAATGTGAATCTTAGTTAAAGTTACGTACAGATTCATGACAGGCATGAGAAGGCTGTAGAGCTTCTGCCTACGGTCCATTTCTGCAGCAATTGTTGGCATGAGTTTTCTTTCACCGGCAGATGTCCCCGAACTGTTTCATCACACACCAAAAAAAAATACATATAAACATACAATATAATAAAACATAATTTTAATTATATGAACATGCAAGCATATATATACAAGTAAAAATAAATAACCTTGTAAGGAACTCAGAAATGGGATGTGATGAGAGAATGGGAGAGCGGTCTCCATTGGCGATACGTAGGATGTATGGCTGCAAGTCTTCATAACCGATAACCGGTACTTTCGACTTGAAAGTTTCTCGGTCAGTGGCGTAATTTAGGTTCCATTGTTGCAAGTATTCGGTTTCGGCATTTTGAGAAAGTATCTCGGACAATACATTCTCTTGCACCGCATCACAGTTTTTCGTCATTTCTTCGATAAACTCAAGAGCCTTAGCATCTTTCTCACACGCTGGAGGTCCCATGGGTGACGTTATTACAGAATCAGCAACAGCCATATATTAAACTATTAAAGTATGTTGTATACAAATAAATTTATTTCAAAGAGAAATTGTACATATATATATATATATATAAAAGATTGTATGTGTAGCAAGACTTATATATATGTATAGATCTATAGATAAAATGTGAGTTAGTGCTTTTGTGAATGAATTGAAGAGGTAGCCAACGAGGGGTTTATATAGAGATGTTGTAAAAAGCCACGTCAGAAAGTTGTAGTAAAATAGCCGAAGGAATAATGTTGTTTTGGAAGAGTTTAATTAGACGGAAGTTTGCATGAAAATGTTTTTACATAGTTGTTGAGATTGTAATCTTTTGAGGAGACATATGGGACCATCCATGTCATATTGTCTATATAAATCGTGGACAAATGGGGGCCAATGTTATGACACGTCGGATCAGGGGTTCGGAATATGGATTTGTTTCTATATCAGACCACACGGCTCTTTAGTCGTTTCTAGCGAGATTGTTTTTGTAGATAACGATGGCTGGCCGGCGATATGCTAGCTAACAATTCTCGATCTTCACTCAAGGAGAAACTGTTTTTTAAAAACGTGACTTAAAATATAATTAAACGTGGTATATGGATATATAATTATGAGACGTATTTTATTTGTAATTACGAAAGTAACTTTGTCACGATAGTCAAAGTCAGTTGATTTATTTTACTTATACACGGTAATCACGTTGTTGAGATTGTTTTACATACTAAAGTAATTTATTTATTACATTTGTAAAATATAAAATATAAAAAAAGTTATTGATTAAGAAAGTGAATATTTACTTTTGCATAAAGAAATGAAGTTTAAGAAATTGAGGACATGCTTTAAAATCGTAAAGTTCACTTTGAAAATGCGATGTAAGTACGCAAGTGTTTGGGTGAGGTAGCAACAATTGGTACTGTGCTAAATATGATTACAGTATATTCTAGTGCATATTGAGAAGTTAATGTAACAAATATAGAGTAAAAAACCTTGATTTTAGCATGGTATTATAATTACGAATTTATTCTACAGTATATTGATAATTTAATACAAATAAATGTAATTAAATGCATGAAAAGTCAATATTTACAAAAAAATTAAAAAAATAAAAATTTTTACTAACAACGAGCATGGTATCCTCGCAATACGACGGCGAGTCGGCGATGATGGTGATGACGACTTCTATTGGTGTAAGTAAAAGTATTTGATTTAAAGAGGTTAATAGAGATATTTTCTAATATAATGGACTAATGGTATAATTTAATATTAAGGGTTGATGGTGATTTAATTCATTAAGGATATTTTGGTCAATTCGCATGTCCCATTTATGTAAACTTTCAACATAAGGGTTAAAATTTTTTATATAGTAGTATAGATATAGAAGTATAGAAGTATAGATTGTTCCTTAAATTATTTTGATGAATTAAAACTAGTATAATTCTAGCCTCACGTTGCGGGAGCTCAATTTTTGTTTTGAAATAGTAGTATTATTTTAGAGTACATGTGTTAAACTTCTAATCGCCTAATTAAAAATAATTTTGTCATAGATAAGTTTGTTTCAAATATAGATATTTATTTAATAGCAGAACCACATCAACTTGAGTATTATGAAGTGTCCATTATTGTGATTACATTTTGTTACTTATGATTTGACGCTATAGATGTTAGCTTACAACTTTTACCATATAAAATATTTATTTATTTGAAATAATACCACAGACGCATCTAAAAGTGTATAGTATCGAATACATATATTTAATATGCACACAAAAAAAATGTCGAATGAAAGTTTACAATATACTAATTAGTTGAAACCACAAATAAGAAAGTATGAAAAAACCAAATAAGGGTACATAATGTTACCGAATATGACCATTAAAAAGTTGCAATATAATGTTTGAAAACGCAAACGGAAAAAAATCGAATAAATAACCCGTAATAGAAAGCCCAAACGGGATGCGATATGACAAAAATATCAATTAATGGTAATGATACGGGATATAGGCATAAAAATGTTGCAATATAATGTTTGAGAACACAAAAGTAAAAGAGTATGCAAAAAACCAATAAATAAACTGTAATAAAAAGATTAGACGGAATGCGATTTGACAAAGTTTTAAAGGATGTTATGTGGACGAATAGTAACTCGCCACGCATGCGAGTTACCATTCATCCGTTCAATCCTCTTAATATTATGAATAAATTACACTTTTCGTCCCTGAAGTTGACACGTTTTTCCCTTTTCGTCCCTTCAGTGAAAAAATTACAACTTTGACCTTAAAGTTGACAGATTTTTTCAATCATCATCCCTCGCCAAACGTCGTTAAATTTCAGCCGTTAAGTCGGACACGTGCAACACACGTGAGGGACTGAAACTGCAAAAAATGACAAGTTCAGGGACGAAAACTGAAATTTACTTTTCTGTTTTAATCATCTTCATCTTCTCCGGCTGATTTTCGCCGAAAAATTCGCCTAGAAAACTTAATATGCCGATATCTCACCCGTTTCTTTGAATTAGACCATGAAACCACCACCAAACTTCTCAAAATTAATTTTCGCATGAATCCTAGCCAAAAGATTTCAGATTCAATACTTGCCGGAAAACTCAAAATACCCATAACATGGATTTTGAGCAATGTTTCTGTACGGTTTAGCTTGTTCCAAGAATGCAATATTTCTGTTTTCACAAATAAATCCATGTTGGATTAGGTGTACGTGCTCCTCACTAAGACACCAATGGTGTGCCTCATTTATTATTCCATAAGCTCTACACCAAAAAGAAAAGTACAAAATGGGGAGAGACCTTCATGTGGGTTCGGTTTTTGTCAATGAGGCAAAGACATAAGATCGAAAAATTAGAAATATATATAAAGAAGAAGCAAAGAGGGACGAAAGGACCAGGAGGCCTGACATGCCCCTGCAACTCAAATATTTCAGATCAAAAATTCTGATCATCGTCACCTGATTCTTAGTTTATATAACGGAAGTTCAAAGCAATTTATAGTTCGTCATTTGGTTGATTATAGCTCTTGTTCTATATTTTGTATAGAAACTTTAAATCCGTTGTTCATGAAATCCTTACGTCGAAATCTCATTCTGAAAGTTGTTACAAGTTAACTATTGATTCATCTAGTATTGTGTTAAGTTTCATAGCGAATCGCTACCTTTCATTTTTGGCGATTTAGTTACATGTTAGTTTCATCGTAAGGTTTTCGATATAGTTTACTGGTCAATCGTTAAGGTTATTAAGTTGTTACAATAGTTAGATTAGTAAATTGAGGTACAAAGAATTCGGGTGTGACAACTGATTCATTGGATCTCGTTTCGGTTATAGGATTCGTGCGGGATTAATTTTGAGAAGTTTGGTGGTGGTTTCTTGGTCTAATTCGAAGAAACGAGTGAGATATCGGCATTTTAAGTTTTCCGGTGAATTTTCTGACGAAAGTCAGCCGAAGAAAATGAAGGCGATGACAACAGAAAAGTAAATTTCAGTTTTCGTCCCTGAACTTGTCATTTTTTGCAGTTTCAGTTCCTCACGTTTGTTGCACGTGTCCGACTTAACGGCTGAAACTTAACGATGTTTGGCGAGGGACGATGATTGAAAAAAGGGAGATGACATTTGTACCATTTGTTTTTATTAATCTACCAAAGTTATGCATGAATTACTTGTACTGTATGTTATAAAGTTTGTACAGTTTGGTAAATTTATCAAAATATTTGGTACGGATATCAATTCCCTTGAAAAAATCTACCAACTTTAAGGTCAAAATTGTAATTTTTTCACTTAAGGGACGAAAAGTGAAAAACGTGCCAACTTCAGGGACGAAAAGTGTAATTTACTCTAATATTATATAACCAAATAAGGGTACATAACGTTACGAAATATGACCATTAAAAAGTTGCAATATATTGTTTTGAAACGCAAACGGAAAAAAAACTGTGAAAAAACCTAATAAGTAACCCGTAATAGTTAGAAACCCAAACGGAATGCGATATGACAAGATCCAATTATTGGTAATGATACGGGATATAGGCATAAAAAAGTTATAATATATTGTTTGAGAGCACACAAAAGGAAAAAGAGTATGAAAAAAACAAATAAATAAACCATGATAAAAAAATCGAACGGAATACGATTTGATAAAGTTTTAGAAGATGTGACGTTGACGAATAGTACCTTGTCATTCGTTAAGTTCAATCCTCTTAATATTATATATAATTTGTATTTTGTAATGCAAAAGTTTAAGCAATGATTTCCATAAATCACACTACCCATTAACTAAGTGCATGGATGTAAAGATATTTCCATAGTTACATAGCTTTTCCACCTAAAGTGCGAAAAAAGTATTTGCATTAGTAAGTACGTAGTACGTACAAAGCTTAATTGTGTTTCTACACAATCAAGTGCATGTAAAGATTAATTCCCACCCATTTCAAAGTTTCCTAACGTGAAGAAAGTACATGTCGATCATTGATCTTTACACTTCAAATTATTGACAAACATAAGTTTGTATGCATTTATATATAATGAACATTTTTTCACACAATTAACTGTAATTCTTTTTCATATGTTCGTATAAATTGGTGTATACATTTTTGAACATCAACTTTTATTAATAATCTAAGAACCAGATGTCGAATATTTTCAAAATAAAAAATAAAAAAAAGTTACATCAAACTCGTTGGAGGGTTTTTAGCTATCTTGAGAGGAAAAGTTCCTTTATAGGATTTAGGGGTTCCTAGACATTTTTCGCTAATATGTCACGACGACCTCGATGTCCTAAGATTACAATAGTGATTAGTTCTCCAAAAAGAAGACTAATTAATACAATATTATGAAGGGATTAGTTTCCTTCAATGTAAAAAACTTTGAACGAATGTCTATAGTAGGAAATAACTAAAGTTGTGTGTATTGTATGTAAACAACTTTGAAATGATGTTTATTGTATGTAAGAATTTCGTTTCAATCAATTAAAATCTGACAAGTGGCACCTGTATATGGTGGCCACGTATGTTTTCTTACATACAATAAACATTTTTTCAAGTTACTTACATACAATACACATAACTTTAGTTTTTTTCTACTATATACATTCAGTCAAAGATAGTTACATTCCAGGAAACTAATCCCTATTATGAAACATGTCTTTACTCATCTCTATCGAATCTTTTAATATTGTGCATTTCTATGCCTCTAAAGTAACCACCCCTAGACAAAGTAAATAGCTTCCAAAATACGTTTAAACTTTAGGACATTTGAAGATCGCAAATCCAATCAATGCAACCATTTGGTTCCAAACAAGGGATGCCAACTTCCAACTAGTATTTGATCTTGTTTCCAAACCCAGCCATGGATATATATGTACATTCACGAAAAAATGTTATAATTTACTCGAAACCAGTTCTGAGCGGAACTAATTAATGTACATAGTTTGTACACTAGCTTATATGTGCGAACAAATGGACAATACTTTACACGTATTAAGAAATGTGTAGACTGTAGAATAAGATTCGGACAGACCACAATTTGCTATATAGTGTTTAATTTGGAAAGCGTTACTATATAGCAAATTTAGTATAATATATAACCAAAATATCAATCTACAATAACTATAAGTTTGTGGCTCGTCTTGGTCCAAACTAACACAGCGACTCGTAAGAGCCTGGACAAAAACGAGTCACCTAACGAGTCGACTAGTTTTAGTGTAAAACGACTCGACTCGTAAGAATCGACTCGCCAACTATGATTTTACCCATGAGACGAAGGTTTGGTGTAATTGGGTCTGGGTTCCGTATGATTGGATTAGACCAACTTGCAATTGTCTTTTGCCAAGGGATTACCCTGCGTAGAGTTCTAGGCTTATAAATTTATTAGCCTTTAAAAAACTTGTTGTTGCATATTGCACTTAAAAGTTTATTGGCCATTAAAAAACATGATGTATAGATGTCAATGTTTCGCGAAGCGAAATCAGAGCGAGTGGGTATATGGTTCAGAGCAAGTTCCCAAAAGTTAATATTAAGGTTGTGTTTGATAACGTACATATGAATGGAATAGTTTAACACTTGATGCTGTTCAGCATTCACTATGTTTCATTTACATATCTGAACATTGAATGAGCAAAAAAAAATGCTGGATCATTCCACCTCAAAAGCCTTTCTTCACCATTCAGCATGTAAACATTTACTTTAGTAACCCTTTTTAGTTTTTAACACACTATTTTCTTCCCTTCAGCACAAACTCCTTTCTTCTTTACCCATGTAAATAACAACTATCAAGGTTGTTCATCTTCGTAGATCTCATTCTTTTTGTCTTCTTTGTTTCTGTAAACTTTTGTTTGTTTTTCTAATTTGAAGAACAATTATTTGTTCACAGAAAAACAAAAAATTTATATATATTTTTGCCTTTTTAAGAGGAGATCTATAAATCCATTAATCTGTTTATATATTTGTTTTTCAGATTCTATTTTTTTATTTTTTATTTATTTTTGTTATAAATAGCTAGATCTTGTGTTGGTTTATTATTATTGACAAAAAAAAAAAACTTGCTCGTATATATAACATCTCAGTATCAAATTTTATTTTTTTTTTCGTTTTGTAAAATTGAAGTAATGAGAGATAATTAACATATGGAAATGGAATTCGCGTATGTGTAGCCCATCTGCCATCCATCGGATTATTGGAATATAGCTTGTTATTTTAAAATTATATTTTACCCTTCTTTTCTAATCTGTTATTGATACTAGGTTCTTGTTATAAAGATAAATACTTTAATGTTTCTTTATCAGATGAGATGATAATTTTGGGAGATGATTATTGTAAAATGTTTTTATTCACAAAATCATACACAAGGGTAGAATAGTAATTTTATAGCATTCAGTTTACTGATTCAGAACGTATATCAAACATACGATTTTCATTCAGGAACATATTCATTCAGAGTTTATGAACTATTCAAATCTTAAAATCATTCAGTGCTAGATTATCAAACACAACCTAACTCTTTGATAGGATCAACTTTGTTCCAACTTCCAACTATTGAAAAGGCTCAGTGCAAAACAATTGTCCAAGAGGATACGAATAGCACAATCAACAGAAGCCCTTTTACTATGGTGTTGTGGGTTATGGTAAAATTATTTGTTGGTTCAGACATTTACTGATCACAGATTCACAGGAACATAAGAGGGCGAAATAACGTGATCGGATCAAAAAGGGAGGTATGGAAATGATCGGGTTGATAGGAGGAGAATTTAGACCCGTTCATACGAGTATACACACCTTTAATCACCTCTTAAAAACCTTTAACTAAACACAAAAAATACATAAAAATGAAATAATTCACATAATATTGGTGATAAGGTGAATAATAAGAATTTGGTTTAACCAACACTTAATGGTCTAGTGATAAGAAGACTTGGGATATTTAAGGATGATCACGACTATTTAATTTTTGTCTATTGTGGGGCTGGGTTATTTTTCCCATTTAGATATATGGGTGATAGAGGTTTTCAAATGAGAAGTTTAAATTGAAGATCTGCTTGTCGAAGGTGGTCTTCAACGCGAACCCGGTTAAAATAAGTAGACAAGGTATGCTAGCTCGATAGTCACAAGTAATTCACCCTTTTCAAAAATAAAGGTATAAATTAAATCATGTGTTTCTCCAATATATGTATGTATAAGATGTATACTATATATGTATAAATCATGTATTTCCACAATGCACGTATGTATCAAGTTAAAACCACAAACGTGCATAACTTTTCCAAAATCAGACATATAATTTGGTAAGTCTAATTTTAACAATTCACGCATCTACTAAAAGAATTAATAAGAACATTTGAAAGTAGAGAGCATCTATAGACGATAAAAGTGTTCGTTTCTTACTGTTTTTATGCACCTCATGTCGATATATTGTCAACATTCACTATGGAAATTTATCCACAGGGCTATATCCAGATATTCAAACTAGATTATTTCTGGATGGACAATGAATTAATTACTAGTGTTATATTATCGATCAATCACGCGTTTACAAGAGATTATATTGAAACGACTTCATTGTTTTTCATTGGCTATTACAGTATACATATATTGTAGCTATGTTGGTCGAATTAAAGGTAGATGTTTTATCATGTCTTGTAACATTTTATATAAGGAAAATGATAAATACTCCTAACCAATCCTCCTAAAAATTCCTCTAATATATCCACTTGTTAACACATGGAATTCACTAATTCTTTTTTCTAATCTCACCAATTAATTTTTTACATGTCACTATCCTATTAAATAGGAGGATTTTTAGGTTAATAATTTAACAGGATTGATCATTACCCTTTATATATTCGATACCAATATGAAATATTACTATTTGGCTATCAAATTTTTGTGTACATAATAATATAAGATTTGTATGTGTAAAGTGAATAAGATTGTGTTTGAACATTTGTTATACGTACCCGTAAAATGGCAGACAACTTACGCAACAACCCACCTATGTGTACGGTTGTTTGCTCAAAAAAAAACAAGAGAAGAATTTATTTGTTAGATGAGCAAGTTTGTATGGAGCACAACTCAGGACTTTTACATCAATCGGTCTTTTCAAAAACTTTATTACTCACAATAATAATTAATATCTGTTTCTTATCCACGATTTAAGATATAATGTAATTAATCACATGCTAACCGATTTTAAAAGTGATAACGTACTAGCTATTGGCCTCTGCCTATATAGTTTGAAGCTAACTTGATATACGTACCGTATATGATAACTAGGTACCATTGGGCTACTACTAACAATCTCATGTTTATTACGTATTACTCAGTTCACATTGTTGACCGGGTCAATGTTGCCTCGTCTCCGGTTTCTTGAATTAAAAAACCAATCTATCTTTAAATTATTATATACTATAGATTTTTTTTGCTGGCAACAGTAATTTCATGATTTTTGAGTAATTAAAGATTTAATAGGAATTATTTACCAACCAAAATTTACTAGTTAAAAAGAAAACAATGTATTATAGGATTATTTGTTCCCAAGCCAAACCAAATTATTAAAACCAGATCGATTTTATAATCCAACTTAGGCTTAATTTAATTTCCGGTTTCATCGACTAGAATTCATAGTAGACAATTAGACACCCTTAGTAACAAAAAATTTAAAAAGTAATAAACAGACACTATAGTCGCATGCAAAATTTGTTTATGTTATTTAATAAGGAATTTTTAGACACTAGATTTTAGACCCGTGTCCAACACTGGACACAGGGTTTACGATATTATCAATATTAGATGTTCATATATTTAATTCATAAAAACATATAATTTTGAACGTATACAGTTCTAAGTGTTATACTTTGCAAGTTGTAGTACAATAATCACGTGTTCGTCACTGTCATTGTTAGCTGAGACATATTGATCGAATTGTTTGTCATAGTCATTTCACAAGGCACATGTTACAATAATTTCTCTATTATAGAATTTTGAAACCAGTTTTACTCATAATTTATTATTATTATTAAAGATAATTAAGAATTAAAATATAAACATACTTATGATGATGATGTACAGGACTGTCTCCAAAAATAGTAAAAAAATTCAGGGCCCAAGGCAAAAGAAAAAATTAGACCCGTAAATGCTATTCTAATGAACTTTGATGAACCAAATGAACATATAAATGGAAAAGTAAATAATGAGTCTGTTGAGTGTAGAGAAAATATGAATAAATGTAAAAGGTGTCGTAATTTCACTTATGTAGTTATGTGTATCTACACAAATTTGGGCCCCTTAAAAGTTTGGGCCTAGGCTTGAGCCTTTGTTTCCTTGCCTAGGAGCCGGCCATGATCCTGTACTTGACATTCAAGTATATGTATTTGATCATGATGCGGACTCATAACATGAATAGGCTTACTTTCAATCACATGTCCTATGATTATTAGATTAAAATTAGGATTGTTTTCTTACTCTTTGATAACAATTAGAATTATTGATTTGAGTGACAATTGAAACTTTAAAAAATTAAATATAAATACCTTATGTAACCTTTTTAAAAAATCTCCTCAAGTTGATGCTAAAAATAAATATAAATTAAGTATCGAGGGCTAAAAAGTGTAAATTATTGATGGAAAGCAAAAAAGTGTAAATTAATAAAAATTTTTCTACAAATTAATATAAACAATAATATAATAATATATTTGGATAATGATTATTAGAATTTTTAGTTTATAGCTAATCTAAATGATGACATAAGCGAGAGTCAATTTAATAAAATTAAGCGATTTGATTGGTTAATAAGTCATTAGTTCAGCTGTCTTATAGTATATATTAAGATAAGATTAAGATTTTTAGGCTTCAAATTAAATCCGTTAACCATCCCTTCCATATTAATCAAATTAACTTAATTTAAACAAACAAATTAATATTCGTAAGATATTTTGTAGATCTACTTATAGTTAAAGGCTAGGATTTAGGTTGGAAATTGATTCCTTTTCTCGTGAACCCATTCTATATCTCTAATCCTCTACGTACTAGTCTAAATTGACCACACTGATGAAAGTTTGAAACGGCACCAGAAATCATATAGTATATCTACATTTGACTTTTCATAAGCTTTTGTCTAATACGGAGAAATATTCAATTAATTAGGATAGTTGTAGCTATTTTGAAAAGCTCAACATGTATCGTATACAACTCCACAATAAATACATGTAAATATTTAACAATATCGGGTTTTATATATATATTTTTTTGAACGGCGGGTGGGAAGGTCGTTCCATCGAGTTGAACAGTGACATCCAAACGGACAGTATGCTCAGGGTTCGAGACACCTTACACCGCTGGTACCCCAAAGGGAGCCCATTTTACACTAGAGATGTAAATGTCCGAGACCAACGAGGAATAGAATATTCGATCACATGACCTCCAAGTCAACATCCCCCGCCAAGATACCCAGAAGGTACCCCGGCTGGCCACTGCGCCAGAAGCTAGGTGGTTATCGGGTTATCATTCTGACAATGACCAAGCGTTGGAGAAGTCGTATGGTATAATTTTTTACGATTAAGTCAACAATACATTGTAAATATTTCGCTTGGATGAAACATATGGATCCTTTGGGGCCGATTGTAGGATTTTTAACTCAACGTTGCATACAAAATTAGTGAATTAATGTTGTATAGAAACAATTCGTGCAAATGCATATATGGATGTATCACATATGCTTATATTGTTGGGTGCATGAACTTGACCAAAAGGTCAGTCAACCACAATGTATAGCCTACCAAAAGTGGGACACGTTAAAGTAACAATTGAATCAACCACAACAAAAAAAAGTCACCCATTGCTCCTAATGGTCACGTCGGTTGAAACCTAGCTACGAGCATGTGAGTTAAGTGATACCATCAGCATAGCCGTGTCGGTTAGGGCCGGCACAGGGTAATCCACGAACGGGAGATGTGGTGAATGGGTCCAATAACCAATCCTACCGTTATAATTTTAAATAATCGTTTTTTTTTAATTATGATAATACGAAGTAGTAGAAAAAAAAGTTAAAGAGATGAAAGAAATGAATAGATGTTGTTGGCAATGTCAGTTTAAAAATGCTAGCGTAACATTGACGCGGCATAATGATAAAAGAAAGTCACAAAGTCATTGTAAGTCATATCATAAATAACTTAACAATAATGCATGTATTTAGCTTGGGTAACACATGATGATCCAGTGGCGGCTTGAGAATTCGGATGTTCGGTCCGAGCTGTGAAAAAAATGTCCTTTACTTTTAGGAATCTAATTGTTTAAGAATTTTTTTTATATGTAACTGAAACGTTATAACAATAAAATTTCAATAACTCCAACTTCTCCTTTCGGCATATGCAACTGTGACTGGAATAGTCATTAATATTCAATATGCAATGGTTGCATTTGGGAAATAACCAAGTTGTTTCAAGACCTTCAAAACATCTATAGGTTGTTAAGTTAATCAATTTGTGACGTGTCAAATAACTTCAACTCCATATAAAGTTCATCGGCATCAATATCTGATCTTTCTTATTATTTATTGTTTTAATATAATTAAACCTTATATCAGATTAGAGATGAACATATAAAAAAATTTTCTAATAAAATAAAAATCTTAATAATATCAAATGAAAGTCTAAATAAAATCACCAAGATATATGATCACAAAATAAAAAACAATAAAATCTAATCAAGAAACATAATCATACCTCTAAGAATTAAGAGTAAATCTAAATCTTTTTATGCTACTTCTAGTTTTTAGAACTCAATATAACCTTTGTATGGATAAAAATGTGTCAAAAGGATTTATTTTTTATCTTTAGATGTTTAATTATTAATTAAACTAAATTAGTATAATTTATTATTAAAGACATAACTTTATATGTATATACATATTTAATAGCTAAAATATTGTATATTTATAATTTAAGCATTAACTTGTTATTAGAATCAAATATATATATATATATATAATTTTATACTTTTACATATACAAATATACATAGAAATTTTTTAAATTTTTTGTGTCCCTTTCAATATTGTGTCCCGATCAGAGGTCTTGCTTGCCCACTTCTTGGCCTCCCCTGTGATGATCCTTGTATGACTTGCCACCATTGTATTTTAACTCAACGATGCATGGAAAATTAGTGAACATGGTTGGATCAGTGGTAAACACATTTGCCTCTGGAGACAGAGGTCATGGGTTCGATCCTCATCTCATGCAAAGGTTGGAGGGCCTTTTCTACCATTTAGGTAGAAACTGGAAGTAGCCTCTCTACTTAGGTAGAGGTAAGGTCTGCCTACATCTTAACCTCCTCTATACACCGTCGAGGTATTGGGGCTCAAAACTCACAGAAGGCGACACTGAGTAGTTACTTTTTTTGTATTTAGCCTTGCATATATAATGTTTGTTGTATAAAACCAATTTGTATGTTGGTATCACATATGATAAGTACGATGGAAGATATTGGGTGCATGAACTTGTGACCAAAAGGCCACTCAACCACAATGTATAGTCTACCAAAAGTGGAACACGTTAACAAGTAACAACAAATCAATCCCAGCAAAAAAAAGTCACCAATTGACATTTTACAAGACATTTGCTGCGAGTATATGTATTCCGTACATTTCAATTTCAAATGTCATATTGGATGGAGTTTAAAGAATGGTATCCCGACCATTATTTTGGTAACCTGACCAGATTATTAATGACAGGAGACCTGCTTTTTACTTTATCATATATACCATTATAAACATGGGGGCCTACACTTTTTGGTTGGGATACCAAAAAGTGTGGTTGGGATACTAGGGGTGTTAAAGAATTTGTGTTCAAGAATATGTCGCTCTATAATTATTAGATTTTGAAGGTTTCTAATTAATATTTGAATTTTATTCTATAGTAAGTTTGGTTGTTAAAAATTAAAAGAATTTAATTTCCTTATATTGTAAGCATATTTTTTATTTGAAGGGATCGATCTACATTCTTTAGGGGAATTGGATGGATTTACTTCTTCCTTTCTCTTGAATTTGCAAAATAAAAAAAACATTCCTTAAACTTCTGTTCTTTCCAAATTTAGTTTGTTTAACAGATAATGCGAACCAAACATGTATTTAGACAATATTTTAAATACCGGTACTTACCGGTCAAATTTACTGGTAATACCGCACATCGGTCTCATCTGGTACAAATAACCCGGTTTTTGGTCCAGTTTTCTCACTATTCCGTACCGTCGTTTTGTCTGTTTTTTTTTTTTTTGGTGATAGCAGTCCGGTAAAAATGTAATGAAATACTTATTTGCATATATGATAATTTATTAAATGTTTTTTGGCTAGAGACATGAGTATACGAGGAGATAATGTCGTTGAGTTGAATATATTCATTAAAAAAAAAGAAAAATAAAAAGAAGTTAATGCTAGCTTGTACTTGATGCGATAATGGAAGTACAATCCAGCTACATATACCTCGCACATTTGCCAAGAAAAACATACTGTAGTTTAGGCTGTGGGAATTTGGCGTGATCCTTTAAGCAGTAAGCCGGCAAAACAATGAAACATGGCTCTGTATTTGTTGTTATGGTATCTTTTATGGGCTAAAAGAAAAACAATATTATGAATTTAATGATATGACTGACTCATTTTACTGTAAAGGTTGCATCTGCTGGACATTCCTGTGAACTCTATATTAAGGTTTACTACCAATAATGTTACATTTATCACGACTTCCTACCAAATGTCTGCATATTGTAACAATACATAAAATCTTTTTTTGGTTTTTGCTTTTGAGCCACTGAGATTTTATTCCACCACCAAGGCGCACCAATTAATCAAGTTAGTGTAGGGGGTATATACACATACATATATACAAGAATCTGAATCTGTGGATCCACATTAGTGAGAATTCTCAAAGGTTTTGGTAATGATGCATATAGATGTACACCGAACTGGTCCTAAAAAGGACTAGATCAGTAGATTGATTAGGATTATTGGTACAAAAATGTAAATTAGAGACCAAAGTGAGTCTAAAATTAAGCGGACTGAAATCAGTTCAATACAAGTTACACACCCGAATTCTTGAAGCAGGCAAAGACAAGTTACACATCATATCCTAAGTTCCTAACCACATATTAATCAAGACTACTTAAAACGAAAAATCTCTTTAACCATACACTAAGTTAATACGTTGTGCCAACTACATGTATGTTTATTAGAAGAACAAATGCGTCACCATTTCAATGTTATAAGGTTAGAACTCTCAATCTTTTGATTAATTAACGGTTGATCAAACTCACATATAGCTAACCAAAGACCTTTATTTTGGACATTTGGTCTAACATACAAGGATACAACACTTCTCCTTTGGGTGTAAGTATATCACTAATTTTTTGGGTAAAGAAGTATATCACTATAGTGCTATACTATGAGAGCCAAAACGTAAATGCGATACTCTTGGTTTTCTTATAGAAAAGGTTATTTACCCCTAACTAGATGTATATATAAACAATATATGGCTAGTGCCAAAAGACTTGGGTCAGTGTATTACGCCTTTGGGTGGAAATAGATGCATTCATGCATATATATAGTTTAAACATTTAACTAGAGCATGATGTTATGCATTTATGTAAAATACTTGATGCGAATTAAGAACATTGAAGAGCGTTTATATCTTTTGAAGGTTTGAAGAGCGTCATGTATGTTAATAGATGCATTTTACAAGGAATATAGTATGTATGTTACCTATAGTACATGTGCATTAACTTAATGAATTTACATCCAATAGTCACCGTAATCGAATCATAGGCACATGTCTCGCCCACCACAATCTCCGAACTAGTCAGAAATCCTAAAGTGAAAGTATAGGAGTAAAAGGACAACATAGCCACACAAACTAAAGGAGTTAATTGCAATTATGTATTACTCTCTAATTAGCTAGGTCTCAAATTTGAGCCTTGGCAAGGTATGATTTTCTTCCTCGAGGTTTAAATGGGGATCTGTTAATGAGGGAGCTCTCTAGCACGGATCCGTTTAAGACAGACCTCCCGACACTCGCAAATAATTCACAATTTAAAAAAAAAATTTTTTTGTAAAACTGGCATACTTCAATTCATTTACATGTGAGATGATTAAGATAAGACACATGATATGCATACGTATTGGGCCATTGGGCTGCCCTTGAACGAGATTGAATTATTATTACCCGAATGAAAAATGGCCACACAAATATATATAGAAACTATATGTTTCTCAAACTATCAGGCAATTTGTGGCTGGAATACTACATTAATTTTCCTATATTCAAGGATCTTCGAATCCTCCCTACACAGAGCATTGGACAAATTTTCATGTTGAGTGCCTTTTGTTGTTTGTTTTTCTGTTTTTTTGCACAAGAAGATATTTCATTGAAAAACGCCTAAAAATCTAATTTGATTAATGAGGTTGGAATGGTAGCAAAAACATCCGATCCCTTTCTTAATCCGGTCCCTTAAGTTTTCATATATAGATCATAGAAATGTTGCATCCATGAGTGATAAGCCTAGATGCAGTTTTCATTTCATAATGCATTGAATATTAATGCATCTTCAGATCGAATTATATATTATGATATTTATACGTATCTTGAAGGATCGTTCTAAATGGGTGAAGAAGGTTTGAAGGATGTGATACTCAAAAGACGGAAACACAAAGGTAAACACTCCAAACATTCGTCAAAACATGAAAATGAACCCCCACCAGCAATCCCAGGAATCCAGCTTAATTTGACCCAAGTCGCGACACTTTTGTGTACTTACCTAGGGGTAGGCACAATCATTTTTTATCTTGTTCGGGATCAAATGAATGGTAAGAAAACAAATGGACTCCTAGACTCCATATACTTCTGTGTCGTAACAATGACAACCGTAGGGTATGGGGATATAGTCCCAGAGACCAATTTTGCAAAGTTGCTGGCTTGTGTCTTTGTTTTTATCGGTATGGGTCTTGGTGGCTTTGTTCTTAGTAAAGCTGCAGATTATATAGTGGAGAGGGAGGTAAGTATGTTTGTAAAAGCCATAAACGATCGTGAAACATATGGTCCTGATCAAATCTTTGATGACGCTGAGCACGAAACAACTAGACTCAAGTACAAGTTTCTTCTGCTCCTCACACTTATTGTGGTCCTCGTAATTATTGGAACCGTCTTCTTGATTGTAGTTGAAGACATGAGTTTCATCGATGCTTATTATTGCGTGTGTGCTACCATAACAACGTTGGGTTATGGGGATAAGAGCTTTTCAAGCAAGAGAGGACGAGTTTTCGCTATTGTGTGGATCTTAACAAGCACAATCGCATTAGCGCAACTATTTGTGTACTTGGTTGAACTATGGACTCAAAGTAAACAAAGGCAGCTTGTGGATTGGGTTCTTCGTAGGAAATTGACAATTCAAGATATTGAGAATGCTGATCTTGACAATGATAAAAGTGTCAGGTGAAAAATAACAAAAAGTTCTAATTAATAAGGATTAAATTTGAATGAGGTTTACGTTGAAATTAGAAAGCTAATGAGAAAGTGTGAATTTCATTAATTGTGCAGCCCTGCAGAGTACGTTGTGTATAAGCTGAAAGAGATGGGCTTGGTAAGCGATCAACTTATCATGAATGTAATGGAAGGATTCAAGAATCTGGATGTTGATCAATCGGGAACATTGACAAGAAACGATTTATCAGCCTCATGCAGACAACCAAGATAGAGCTCCCACATGCTTTTAACGGTCCTGCTTCTTACGAGAAAATACTAGTGCGGTTTTTCTACGTTTCTGCTGATTGATATCCAAATTAAATTTCATGTCTGCAAATATTTCAGCAGCTAACAAACAGAGGAATTATGGATTTTTAATGTTGTACATTTTTGAAAGTTAATTTAGAATGAACAGATTAATTCAAGTCATATGTATTGAATGGACTCAACTAGAGGTACGGTTTTCTCAATCATATTATATGTATATATGGCCACAAAAAATTTCAGATTGCAAAAGATATAGTCAAATAAAGGGATATATAGGTTTTTAATGTTGGTAATAGAATGATACGTTAGTAGTTGTGAACACAAGACACTTGCTATTTCCATCCATCTCACAAAGTTTGGTTATTACACATTTTAGATGTCCCTCATTTAAGTAGCCTTGCCATCAACGACAATATGAAATTAAATCATCAACCCGGCCCAGTCATCATAATTTTTTATTTTTTTTGAGAGATATACAGTCTGGTATATGTGTCGACGAACTTAGATAAACCTTCCGTAGACTTTCTTTTTTAAGCTCAAGACAGTGGTACTAGAAAGAGAATAGATAGATAGAATAGAGAAAAAGCGTAAGTGGGTTGACTAGCGGCAGAGGGAGATGACAGTGGTGAAGGATTAGGGTGGATAGACCGAAATCCAGAATTATGCTCTAATATCATATAGATGATCATTCTAATTGACTTTTGATTACGTTTTCTTTGAAGGGCAAGTTAATTAATAAAAATTCAACATTATGTTTCGAATATAATAAGTCAACAACTAGGCCAGAGTAAGGTTTGCAGAAGTAGAAGCCATGGGCAGTAGTACTGAGGATGACTGAATGAATATCATTTATAACTAGAAAGTTTTTCCAGTCCTCTTCGCTAGTCGTCACAAAATAATCCGCCCATTCAACTTATCTAATATAGTTACAAAGTTACAAAAGACATACTTAATTCGTATTCTTTTTGGTAAAAGGGAATTCAAACCCTTGTTAGCTTTAAATTTACCAAAATCATATAAGGTACTGGCATGCTAACTTAGTGTTAGCATGACAATTACAATACCATGCACAAAGTGCAAGAACTAAGTGTACTACTAATGTAAAGCGACATGCCACTTTACATATCCATCAACCTATCTAGACGCAAGATGATAACGACTAGACAAGAGTTACATAACAAAAAACAATCACATCAAGAGTAAATAGGAAGCTATATCATGGTGGGCAGCTTCCACTTCTCCAAACAATTTATAACTCGATCATTACGCTTAAACTTTAAAGAGAGCAGCTTGAGTCGTATCGTTGCCAAAATAGCATCACATACATGTTTGGAGGACCTCTTGGTATGTTGAAAGAGTCTTGTATTCCTTTCCTGCCAAATGGAACTAGAACAATACCCGGTCGTTGACCGGGTTAGAACAATGAATTAACGAAAGTGCAAGTATCCCAATAAATTAACAAAAGTGAAAGTATGTTTAAAGTACTTGAAATATGTTCAAGTTCGTCTATAAAGATATAGTGAATTAATAAAAGTGTAAATATCCAATGTTTATTAGAAAGACATAACATGAAACGTCGCAAAACCAAATATAAGATTGGTAGAAAAACAATGAACGAAAAGTATAAGCCCTGTAGTATACAAAGATGAAGTTTAGTATAAATCGAGTATCGTAATAAGATAACCATTTAACACTTATTTATTATAATACATTGAGGCTATCAATACTCGATCTAATCCAAAACTAACGCGAAAAAAACCGGGTTAGACTTGCATATTTTTTACTCTCTAACCCGCCAAGTTGATTATTTCGTGTCGAGTTGACCTTTCAAATTAAGAAGTCGACCCGTCAACCAAAAAATATTTTAAACTTATATAAACTTTTAATATGTCAACCCACCAACCCATAAGACCTAAGAATCCATTACCTGTTTGACCTGAAATCAATCCGCCAACCTACAAACCCACCAAGCTATATGACATGTTGAAACTAAAATTAATCCACCAACCGATTTAACCCGACGCTCGATTATCCTGTGTCGATGGAATGGTTTCGGAATAACCATTTGAGAAAATTGGGTTGAAATTTCTATCCTGATCGTGATATCAGGTGGAGTTCAAGTTAGGTATTTTTAACCTGTCAATTCGAACCAATTGACCCTGACACGACATCCTATGTATACTATATCCTTTATAAAAAAAATTTCTAACTTATTTTAAGCTTAATAAAAGTCTTATTGAAATAGAAAAGCTCATTATAACTTAAAAACATATTTATAAATAACTTAACTAAATATATAATTCTTTATATCTACAGAAATATGTAAATTATGCCATTTTAGATTTTATAAATATATAACTCAGGTAGTCTATAGACAATAATGGTTATGTAAACAAACCCCCCCCCCCCCTAAATAACTCATCTTTTTACTTTCAATTATGAAAATTAAATAAAAGATGTTTTATAAAAGTAAATGGATTTTATATTATATTATAATAATAATAAAAAATTAAAAATAATAATAACAAAAATAGTAATAATAATAACAACCACAACCTTAACAAAACTAATGCACATTGATCTACTTCCAAAACTAAAACAAAATAATCGTAAACTATTATACTGTAATCAAGAGCATTTAAAAAAAACACAAGAAAAATCGGTGATGCACTTTGATACATAATCAATATAAATTTTTTTAAAGAAGCAAAAATAAAATTTAACCATTAATTTATAATCTCGACTATTTTATGTGTTGATAGACAACCGACAGTAATTATAATCTCGAGTATTATATATTTGTTGAGTACGCAGTTAGCCAGTTATGCATCTATGTTCTCAATATTTAAGTTTTATATATTTTGTTAAAATACATCATGATGCATCTAGATTTAATTTATGTATCAGCTCTAATGTTCTAATTATGGATTAACTGAAATACATATAAAAAATCGGATTGTGCATCAGACATGCAAGTCATATGAAAGTAATTACCATGTAGTATATAATTACCATGTTCTATCTATTTAATAGCTTCTATAATTACGAAAGCATATATCAAATGAAATAAAAGAGTTACCATATTTAAAATAGTGAAACTTGACTTTTAGTTAAAAGGGCCTAAATTAATTTGCTTATGAATTTAGATGGTTAAGATTAAAAGTTTCATTTATTTTTTAGATCAATACCCGGTCGGTGACCGGGCTACCAAGTAAACTTAAGAGACTTATATCTAACAATAAAGTTTATTATCACATCAAGCATAATGTTAAAATAAAGTCTTAAACCTTTTATATAACATATATAGAGTCGGTGTAATATATATTATGATTATAATACTCGACCTTACACAAAATTTAACTTGAAACCAATACGAAAAACTGGGTTAGGGTCGTAAGATCTGACTCGGTAATCCACCAATTTGATTTTTTTTTTGTCGGGGTCGGTTGATCTTTTGGGTTATTAGGTCAACCCGTTAACCCAAAAATACAAAAAATTACTCGTATATAATATCTTTTGATAGGTCGACCCACGAATTTGTTTTATCCGATAATACACGCCCATTTGAATTGAAATCAACCAGTTAACCCATCAACCATATTATAGAGCTTTTCTTAAAATAAAATTTGGGATAATTTTTTCCGCTTCTTTCTCTCGGTCACTTTTTTCTTTATTTTTTAAATTTATAATTTATCTTTTACTCTTTATCTTTTCTTATTAGATATATATAACATACATATAATAAAATTATGTATTGTTTTGATGGAACTTATGGATATATATCATAGATGCATCTTCTTTTATTATTATTTTTATTATTTAATATTAAAGTTAATGTCTATTTTCATATAATAAAAGTTTTAGCTATCAGTTATTTAATTATATTTTCTTTCTCTTAAAATAAAACCAATTGTATAATAAATATAGTTCCTTCGTACATCGTACGGGGTTGATAGACATCAAAAGTTAATGTTTAGTTCGTACATAAAATCTGCTTAAGTTGAAAGTAATTATCATGTAGTATATAATTATCATGGTTATGATAAAAATACACAAGTCATTTTGAACGTAATTACTATGTACTCAGTATTAAATAGTTACTATAATTACAAACGTATATATTAAATATAATAAAAAGAGTTACCATATACGAGTATATAATAGTCAAAGTTGACTTTTAGTTTATTAATTAATTAGTTACCATATCTGTAATCCTAATTTCAAAGGCTCAGATTATTTTATTTATTAATTTCAATGGTCCAGATCAAAAGTTAAGTTTATTTTTTTCTCTCCGCTCTACCGGCAATTTATATATATAATTATATTTTCTTTCTCTTAAAATAAAACCAATCGTATAATAAATATAGTTCCTTCGTACATCGTACGGGGTTGATAGATATCAAAAGTTAATGTTTAGTTCATACATAAAATCTGCTTAAATTGAAAGTAACTATCATGTAGTATATAATTATCATGGTTATGATAAAAATACACAAGTCATTTTGAACGTAATTACTATGTACTCAGTATTAAATAGTTACTATAATTACAAACGTATATATTAAATATAATAAAAAGAGTTACCATATATGAGTATATAATAGTCAAAGTTGACTTTTAGTTTATTAATTAATTAGTTACCATATCTGTAATCCTAATTTCAAAGGCTCAGATTATTTTATTTATTAATTTCAATGGTCCAGATCAAAAGTTAAGTTTTTTTTTCTCTCTGCTCTACCGGCAATATATATATATATATATATATAATTATAATTGATATTAGCTTTATGGAATTATGAATAATATTGTAAAAAAAGTTTTGGTTTTGATGCTTAACATGATAATGTGTATGATATAATTTATGGATGATTTTTATGGATAAAAAGTTGGGTTCTTAGTTAAGAGAGAAAAGATGTGTGTGCGATATTAACTTATGAAGTGTTGTCTTTTTATATTGTTAAGCGCTCTTTATATCTCTCAACTAATGAAACACAACTTTTGCAAAGAATAAGATAATAAAGATACAAAACACATAATTTAGTTTGTACAATCGATTGGTGAGATATTCATCATGAAATAAAGACACATTAATTAGTTTGTACAATTAGTAGGTGAGAATCTGATATATATGATAGATAAAGTGACATCAAGTTTGAAAATGTGTTTTTATTAGAGAAAGAGCATTTTTTTTATCTGTGTGATTGTGTGTGATTGGTCTATAGAATTGTGATGGGTCTATGGAATTGTGATGGACGGCTGTGATTGGATGGGAAGGAATGACATAGATTGGGATGCAAACTTTGGGTACTCGAGTAGATTTATGTTTCTTTTGTTTAAGTTTATATTTACCGAGTGAGTGAGTTAGATTTAGGTTTACTCGGACTTTTAACCTTATCACATTATCGTTAATAATCGTTATCATTCATGTGCTTTGACCATATTTAACTTTTGATCTCATTTTATTTGAAATAGCATAAAATAAAAGATAAATTTAAATTCTAATTGAAGTTTGAGATAAAGTTTAAACATAAAGGTTTTTTATAAGAAATGTTTGACATGATGTTAGAGACAATGGCAGTAAAGTTAATTCGGCAAGAGTTGTTTGGTTTACACAGTGTGTACCTAGTCATGCATTTACTCTATGGTTGGCCATAAAAGATAGACTTAATACTTATGGTAGACTTGTAAAAAGTTACCCTTTTAAAGAACATACGTGTGTTTTTTCAAAAACAAAGAGGATTATGTAAAACACTTGTTCTTTGAATGTGAGTATCCATTATCCGTACTTTCCATTATAGCTCAGTGGTTGAGCATCAGTTTTACATGCTGGAGGTCTCGAGTTCGAGACCTGAGAAAGACATTTAAAAGGAATTTTCACAATAAAGTCTTCCAGTGAAGTAGCTTTGAGTCTTGCAGAGAGGGCAAGGTTTTATCCCAATTAAATGTCGTTCTTTCGGGTGATTTAGTTGGGAGTTTCTCCTCCTACTAGGTATTGGAGGTGAGGAGGCTCTCTAGCACGGACCGGTTAAAACAACGTAATCTAGATCTCATGTTGCAAGCAAATGATCTACACCTTTAAAAAAAGTATCCATTATCCAAAATTGATTTGGCATGAGATGTAGGGGAAAATACATAGGACTGGCATGCCATTTGATTGGGAATGTGATTTCCAAAGTTGATTAAGTGGTTTGTTGAATTAAAATGTCCTAAAAAGGTATGGAATGTGGTGCAAAGGATTACACTCGCTGCTTGTGTGTACTAGATATGGAAAGAAGGAGATAGCAGGATTTATAATCAAGTTAGCATTCTCAAAGAGAAATTACGTGATAATATCAAGGAGTGCATTAAGCATAAATTTCTGAATTTTAGATACAAAAGATGTAGAGATTTTGACAAGTTAAGTAGAAACTGGGAACTGAATTAGATGGGTAGATAGGTAATTTGTTGGAATCGAGGTCGTTGTACGCAGATGATCATATGTAGTACAAATGTACAGTGTGAAAATGGGTGTGATGGCTTGTTAGTATGGCTCGGTCAGATTATGAAAATGAGTTGAAGGCTGTGGATTATGAAATGAAGAAAATTGGGAATTATTAGCCTTGGAATTCCTTTTTTGTGGTAAAATAATAAAAAGATATTGCAAAATAAACCTTCTCCCTTTAGGAGATTGGTACACAAAGAAAAGAGCTATGGGCCTCCAATGTATACCGTAATCATTAGTGGGCTTTAGTAGTGCGTTAATAAAATAAGCCCTGCAGAATTTGGTCATGATTATCTTATAGAGGCTCAGTCGCTCAGGTAGACAGCCTTGAACAATGTGTTAAATACGTAAATTAGAATCGTGAACCCATATTCATTTGACCATATATATTCTAATTTTTAATATTAATATTTAATGTTCCAGCCAAGACAAGCTGCTAAAAATTGAACATCAATTCACGTTCAATAAACAATGTACATATGAGTCAATGAAAAAAATACATTAAGTAAAATATATATACGTATTTTAGAGGTTAATGTCATATATCTACCGAGAGAGAAAGACTGAAAGAGAGAGATTCTAATGATAATAACGATAAATCTGACAAAAACCTCCATTTATTTAATTTCATTAATACTTGCAAGTTGAAACCAATACAAACAAAAACAATATTGTCTTATTCTTTCAATAGTGCAGATTACAATTTGCAACCACGGGATGAAATGACTGACTTTATAGTCTTGGTCAACTCCCCTTTTTTTCCATATTGTCGTCTTATTTTTGTAAAATGAATCAAAACTTAAACCAATACCAATTATTAATATTATATAATAATAATAAATTCCATTTGAACCAGAAAATCATTCATCACTTATGCTTCAATAATGAATTCCACTCTTTTTTTCACTACTCTCATCATCGTTACAATTTCTTTACTCACAGTAGTCGTTTCCTCACGATCACAACTATATGACTCACCAGACCACTACTTCATTAATTGTGGATCAAACTCGGATATCGAATTCGCTGGCAAGACATTCCTTAACGACCAAAAACCGAACGATTTCTATGTCTCTGGTGGTAGTCCTATTGCAGCCAAAAGTAACAGCAACCCAGCTGAACATAAAATTTATCAAACAGCAAGAATTTTCAACAAAAAATCAGGGTATGAGCTAGAAGCAGGTGAAAACAATACTTTTGTCATGGTACGTCTTTATTTTTCGCCGTTTATTACTGAAAGATCACTAGACTTATCAAGTTCTAAATTTGAAGTTTCGGTTCTTGGGTTCACTTTGTTATCGGATTTTAGTGTTGAAAATCGGCCAGTGATGAGAGAGTTTATAGTTCCTATTGGAGATGACCCAAAGTTTAAGATTGAGTTCGAACCATCAAATCCGACATTCCCTGCATTTGTTAATGCGATTGAAGCTTTCACAGCACCAAAAGAGCTCTTCATAAAAGCAACTCTTCCACATGTATCCCCTGAAGGACAAAATGGTGATATCCAAGACATAGCGTCAGCTTTTGCTTTCAACCCGGTTTATCGAATCAACGTTGGTGGTGCACGAGTTGAAGTTGAAGATGACAGGTTAAGACGAATATGGACCCCGGATGCTCCTTACATTTTCAGCAATACTTCAGCTAAAAATGCAACCCCCTTTGATGGTGACCTTAGGTATAAAGACGGGTCAGCAGCCAGATATGATGCTCCTGATTCTGTTTACAAAACAGCCAAACAGTTAAATAATAATCTGGTTAACGCAACATGGCGATTTACTGTTCGTAAGAGCTCCATGTATCTCCTTCGAGCCCATTTTTGTGACATTCTGTACGTAAGTTCTGCTTCCCGGTTTAATTTCTATGTTTACAGCCATTTCAACAAAGTTATTGAATTGGGTAAGAGAGAGTCGGAGACCTATGTACCGTTTTTTCATGATTTCGTTGTGGAATCGGATGGGTCGGAGGTTCTGAATGTTAGCATTGGGGAGTATACGGGTATGAATACAACGGTGTTTTTAAATGGACTTGAGATCCTGGAGTTGTTGAAAAAATCGGACGCGGTTAGTTCGACTCAAACCGATAAGAAAAAGAGCAAGAAAGTGTTTGTTGTGGTTGGATGTGTTATTGGGGGTGTGGCTTTAATGTTGGTTTTGTTACTTGGTTTCTTCATTGGGTTGAAATACGGCAAGGCAAAACCCGCGGTGGCAGAGGCAAAACCGGAATCTAACTTGGTGCCATCGTACGGTCGGAGTTCATACACGAGCATAAGTATCGACTTTACCATCAACCATCCTTCGCCAAACTTAAATCTAAATCTTCGTTTGCCATTTGCTGATATATGGCAAGCAACAAATGGTTTCGATGAGAAACTAATGATTGGGAAAGGAGGGTTTGGGAAGGTATATAAAGGAACTCTTCCAAACGGTATGATAGTTGCGGTGAAACGGGGCGAAAAGGGTCACGGGCAGGGCCGGCCCGAGTTTGTGACCGAGATTATGCTGTTGTCAAAGATACGGTACCAGCATTTGGTTACTCTGATTGGGTATTGTGACGAGAGGTCTGAAATGATACTTGTGTACGAGTTTATGGAAAAAGGTACCCTTCAAGATCATTTGTATGACTCGGATAAGAATCTACCGAAGCTCTCTTGGGATCGAAGGCTCGAGATTTGCATTAGTGCGGCTCGAGGGTTACATTACCTTCACACTGCAGGTTCAGATGGAGGAATAATTCATCGTGATGTCAAATCAACCAACATCTTGCTTAACGAAAAGTATGTTGCAAAAGTGGCCGATTTTGGGATATCTAGGTTGGATAATATGGATGAAGGCAATATCACGGGCGTCAAAGGGAGTTTCGGGTATTTGGATCCAGAATACATAGGATGCATGAGGCTAACTCAAAAGTCTGATGTGTACTCTTTCGGAGTTGTTTTACTTGAAGTACTATGCGCAAGGCCAGCACTCGATAACACACTTCCTCCAAAAGAAGCAAACTTGGCAGATTGGGCGATTAGACAGATAGACAATGGAATGACGGAGACGATAATTGATCCATATGTTGTGGGTAAAATAAACTCAAACTCGTTAAGAAAATTTTTGGAAACGGTTCAAAGATGTTTGAAGGAGACAGGGGAAGAGAGGCCGAACATGATTGATGTGTTGTGGGACTTAGAATATGCGTTGAAGCTTCAACAAATGGTGGCGGATAAAGAGCCGTATGAAGATAGCACGATGAATACGTCGTTAGAGTTGCCAATGTCCATGATCCATCGCTTGCCTTCTAACTTAAACGACGATTCTGATGTTAACGATCATCAATCAGCCTTGAGCTATCCTAGTGAAAGCCAAGTGTTTTCCCAGTTGAACATGGATGAAGCAAGATAGTATCATTACATACGAGTGAATCAAGGTCCCGCCATTGTTCATTCTATTTTGTGCATGTATTCATTTTCCACTCGTAGATCATCTACTTATATGTTTCGTCTCACATATAGCTTTTGTATATTCATAATTCTTAATGTAATATATACATATGTCATTGTGCTTTCTTTTCCTATTTACTCATTAAGCATATACTCATATAGATAAATGATTTGGTATGGATAAATTTGTATACACTCTAATAAATCTCTTTAGCTAAGAAGTATTGTATGTTGATATCGGGATAAACTAGAGATAAGCAATTATTTATCTAATTTGTTAAACAGGTGGATTGGATGGATTGCATACCCATTTAAATTCATTCTTCCAAATCTCCAATAGTACCGTGTCCAAAACAGGGCTCTGTGGTCTGCGTCTTGAATCTGCAAATGTGAGAGCAATGAGATTGAAGCTATTACATCTCGGAATATATCAGAGTATGTCAAGGGCGGTATTTGGAAAAAAAATAAATTAAAAGAGGACAAAATTAAAAAATTAATAGGAAAACCTTTTTTAAAAAGGAAAAATTTAGAAATCCACAAGAAAATTTTAAAGATACATGAAATTCTATAAAAATTCATGACAAAATTTAAATTTTCAGCGGGGCATTGGCCCCTCCCTTTGGTACTGCCCTTGGAACACGCCATTTAGCTATCGAGACAGAGGTTAGTGGATATTTTACAACTTAAGAGATATGTGGTCTCTAGTCTCCGGGTCATTATCGTATATAAGACACCAAAGAGCCTTTGACTTCGCGATATTTGATTTGAGATAAGCATAAAACCAAGTAGTTTTGTGTTCATATATCTCACATAGGACATGTTTATATAAATATATACATATGTGCGATGAGGGCCGGCCCAATAGTGTATTTGGGTTAGGCAGCCGTTTAAGACCCCTAAAAATATAGGCCCCCAAATTTTATCTAATATCTGGGCTTTTATTAACTGGGCTTATAGTTTTAGCATAGAGCATTTTGCTTTGTGTATGGTTAACGCCTCAACGGTGTACTAAAAAGTGAAGATAATATATCCCACCCTTTGGTACTCTCTTTCTATCTTCCACAGGCACACACATTACACGCATACACATTTGCTTAAATTTCACATACAAATATTTGTATACTGCTAGTGCTATACGGCTTCTTTCACAGACCATTTTATTTACTTATTTATTTATCTAACCAGGCCACAAGTTATATCTCATTTTGAAGATTAGTAGATTTGGTTTTATTGCGAACATAATCTGTTTAAATATTTTGCTAGAGACTTTTAAAAAAGGCCTCCAAAATTAATCCCGTTTAAAACCACTAAAAAGGTTGAGCCGGCTCTGTGTGCGATAGATATAAACCATACAAGCGACCCTTGAAACTTTGGACGCTTTTTATAAAGGACAAAGACATAAACCAGATGGTCAATATGCGAATTCAAAATTGTGAACAATCAAATTAAGGAAGAGAGGAAATGGGATGACATACCAGTAATCAATTTTTTGTGAAGCCGCAATAATCAATTTGTGTTTATGTAGTGCCATTACAAAAAAAATTTTATTTATTCACACTTCCTCTAAAAAAGTGTAAAGAAATTTCTTAATTTATTCACGTTTAAAAATATTTAAAAAATACACACACATAAAAATGTGAAAATTTTTGAAAAACTATAAATTTTCAAACTTATATATGTGTAAAGAAAAAATTCACACCTAAAAGTGTGAACAAATGTCAAATATATTCACATTTAAAAGTGTGAAAGTCAAATTGTAACACTTAATTTCTCCACACCTTCATTGTGTGAAGAAATTTAGTGTTACAAATTATTCCTTACACTTCTAAGTGTGAACAATTAATATAATTTTACACACTTGAAAGTGTGAACTTTTTTTTCCCACATATATAAGTGTGAAAAATTTATGATTTTTTAAATTTATTCACACTTTTAAATATGAATACTTGTTAAACATTTTTAAATGTGAACAAATTTAAAAAAATTTTCACACTTCCTTAAAGTAAGTGTGAATAAATGACATTTTGTTGTAACGGGCTCAAAATCAATTGAGAACAAGTGAGAAGACAAGATAAAGCAGATTTTTGTTTAATGTACCGGTCACGTGACTTATATTTTTTACATTTGGGAATAGCAAAAGTTCACGCCGCTAGCTATTTTATTTTCGCAAAATGATATCCTCTTACGAGTAAAATAATTTCTTACTAATAGTCATGACTACTCATGACAAGACTTGATCGAGTTATAATACATTTGATCCAATTAAATTCTAATTATTGTGCTGGGCAACTTCAATTCTATTTAACATATATGCATACATACATATTACATTACAATAATAACACATCATCAACTTGGCCTAGCTAGCTAATTAGTTTCCAGCACCTAAACATGAGCATCATGCATGTTTATTGTACGTACCCTTTAAAACGTCCAGATCCAAGTAAGCATAAGGTTACAATAAACTCATCAGAAAAAAATAGAATTCGTTTAACTACCTATTTTGCACAATCGGTCACTTGTGTCCTCTACCCTTTTGGCTTGGACCAGTTGAAGCCACTTTAAAAGCTTCAAATTTCTCCGCATTTTGGGAGTAAGACTCGTGATGAACATGATCATTTCTCGATAGTTGAGAATAAGACGGTGATCCAAGTAGTGTCGTGAACTCCAACGAAGGAACCGTCTTTTGATCATCATTCTTGGACACGAAACTCGACTTAGCTGGGGCCGGCATGTTTCTTGACTCGGCAAAAGCCATCAAAAACATGATCAATAATGGCAACAATAAGTAGAAGTTGCTAATGATGCTACTCATTGATGATATCTTGGTCATAAGAAGTTGTGGTGTGTTATATATGGTTTTTGAAGATGTGGGGGTGCTATATTGGGTAAAAGAATATGAAAAACTTAAGGGATGGTGGAGAAATGGGGGTGGAAAAGAATGGTGTAGCCGCTGCCGGCAAGAATCTCCACCGTAGGTGTGTAGATATCTAGTACTGGCTTTTTATTTTATATAAAATAAATATTGTGGGCTTTTAAGATTGTGGGGTCTCATTTTGTGGCTTTTTGGTCATTGGAGGGGATTTTGGTGTTTGACTTGGAATGTTTGAACGAGAATTCCATTTTGTTTGGTTGAGTTTAATTTATGTACTGAAATCCTTACACTTTTCTGATTCTCCAATACGTTTGGGATTTCCTTTTATATCTGATCACTTTCCAGTTTATATGTACGACATCAGTAACCTTCAAGATGAGTCACGTGTCAAGACTCCAGACGAATGGGGTACCAAAATATTCCATGTGTACTATACCCTAGTCAAAACGAGACGGGTTTGCTTCTGATAGGTTTTTATTTGACAACTTAACATGTTGGTATTCTTAGTTGTAAGGATTGTAACGAGTTTAGCTAGGAAATGGGCCGGAGAGGGGAAAATTTGATTGTGAGTAAGATGATAATGAATACGATGGCTTCCTATAGAGGCGGTTAACCGATTTCGGTTATTAATTTTAATAACTGGTTTCGGTTATTTTTTTAAACAGTAATAACCAGTTACGGTTAACTTGTACCGGTTAATAACTGGTTTCTAGGTTTTAAAACTGGAACTTATCTAACCGATTTCGATTAATATTAACCGGTTAACCGATACTGGTTAACCTATTCAGGGTTTTTTTAACCGCCCATTATAATATTGAGAAAGTGGTGAACAATGGGGAAAAACAATCATTTCCGACAAGTCGATCACATGTGGAGATTTGGATTTTTGATCACATGTGCACGAATATTGCTATGATCACATGTATGCAAGTCGATAAGATGTAATCATAGCAATATTTATGCACATGTGATCAAGAATCCAAATTTCCATATAATTGTATAACAGATGATAATTCATGCCTCCACACAATTATAAACTTCAAAAATACACATAAGTTATTCAGAAAACAATCAAAAAACAATTTTCATGTAAAGAATAATCATCGGTTGGGCTTGATTTGAAAAGTTCTCAAAGGTTCTCGCAAGAAAAAGGTTCTCAAAATAACTTTTCACTACATATATATATATATATATATAGGTTAACCGCTTGTTATTTGGAATAATTAACTGGTTATAGGTTAACTGGTTAATAATCGGTTTTGGTTTCGAAAAGAGTAATCGGTTATTAATCGACGGTTTCCTGATAACCTATAATCGGTTTTTATTGTTACCGGTTTCGGTTACCGATTACAAATTGGTTCGACTCGGTTAATCGGTTTTTTCTTGCACCTCTAGCTTACTAATAGTAAATATTATTATAAAGTTAAAAGGGAGGCCTTGTATTAACTATATGATGAAAAATTACATGAATTGCCAAATCTTTTTATTTTTTTTTTCTACTTTTACTTTATGAGTTCAAGTCCTAAAAAGGAAAAAAACTAACAAAAAGTGTAATTTACCCAAAAAGTTTTTTTAAGTTTTTACCCCGTATTACGCAAGAAAAACCCAAGGAAAAAGGACAGCTAGCTAACGGGTTAGAAACAAAATGCAAGGTTCACTCCAAATTAAGTTTTATTGTAACCAAATGTGAAAAAACTACTAATTAATTAATTACCATAGTTTAATATCCCTATGTAACTAAATCTGACTTTTCTTACGAATGAAACGAGGACATGACAAGACAATCTTAAAAACCGGCACCCTGTTTGTTCCTTAATTTATGACAATCTCCAATATGTCCTCTCCTCTGCTCATATTTTGTTTATGATATAAACTCCAATTTTAGTGACTTCACGTGTTGATTGAAACCCAAAATATGAGAGAAAATATAGCATCAAAAAGAAAAATACCACATTTGTTTCGTTTATACTTCGTCTTCTTAGTCTACTTGTTGTTTATAACGGCAGTCGTTGAAGGCTCTAGATCACTTTTAAGAGATCAACATCGTCTGACCAGAGCCGAGGATTCAGTATTCTCGTTGGGGATTGAAGTGATTCGGAGAAAAGCTTACTCTGGTCCAAGCCATCGTGGTCGTGGTCATTGAATTTTATTCATCTTAGAAAGATTATGGTACATATGTTCTTGCCAATTATAGAAAGTTAATTTGTTACATTGCAAAAAGGCTACAAGAAACCGATTGTGGCTCTTCTATTATACAGTATTACTAATACTGTACTACAAAGAATCGTGCTTATTTATACGAGTATAATTTATCCAAAGTAGTACTAACGAATCAAGTTTTTGCTCTCTTTGGCTCATATCTATAGTTTGTATCCAACTAATGATATGCTATTAAATACCTCAATCTATCGGAAGTTAGCATAGGTCATCTAGAGTTGATTTTATGATCGACTTAGTTATTATCGTTGGGCTTGTAGCGATCTACGTTGGTTTCATTACTTAATTGACACAAAATGCTTCCGGGATTTTATGGTTTGCCCCCTTAATTTAGCATTATACCTTGTTCTTCAGGTTTTTACCGATCGAGCAAGAGTTTAAACTTACTTTATTTAGTTGTTAGCAAGCTTTTTAAAATTTACCGTGAGTCATACGACGACGTACGTCCTCTACATCAACGGTTGTATATATGTTAGATTCAAAAGTTATTTTGAAGATTTTTTTTTTAGAAGATTACATCAACGGTATCCAATCCCGACATATGTAGGTTATAGGCCATTCTTAAGAAGACATGATATATTATTAGGCCATTAGCCCATCGAGTTTTGGATCAATAGAGCTTAGTGTAGCTAGTTTGTGGGTTGTAAAAGAAGACTATCAAACAATTAGTACCATTTACATTTTGGGCACACAGATTATTGTCATTGTACTGAAAAAAGTTGTTATATATGGGCTTATCACTTATGGCACCATTCTCATAAAGTTGCAATGAGCTTCGTCATTTTACTCGTAGTAGGCAACACTGATATTTAATAATTACAAAATGCCCACAAACCAACGTAATGATCATATTTAATAATTCCAAAAAGCCCACAAACCAACGTAATGGTCATCAAATTAAAAAACTGTTGGCTTGTTTGATTCAATTCGATTATTAATTACTTTTTCGTTCTTTTGATACAGGAAATGATATTAATATCATTTGTTTTGATTGATCTATCACATTTATGTAACATTGACTTATACAGTCGGTTGTAAAACTTATACTTTATGGTACATCAAAAATAATGATACGAATATCACTTCTTTTTGATATAGTAGTATGAATTGAAAAGCTAAACTAGATTAGGTTGAGTGATTAATCAAAATCTTCTCATATTTATGTGATTCTTCCTTCTCGGTCCATCCCTTTTTAACCGGTTTTTAAATATACTTTTATGTAGCTACGAAAAAAGAAAGAACAATGTAACAATCACCACGTACACTAGCTAGGAGCACCATGAGAGAGTGGTACCACAAAATGAAAAGCTCTATCAAGGCGTGCAAACATTAATTTTTACATACAAATAAAATCCTTTAAATTTGTGATAACTTCATAAGTAAAGTTGGAATTATCTCAACCCTTGGATTAAAAATTAAAAGTCAAAATTTAAATTTGACTTTTGAATCTTGACCTTTAATTTTAATCCAAAAATTAAGATTTGTCTAAACTTTACCCATAAAATTATTACAACTATAAAGAATCTCTATCTTTTACACACACAGTTTGCTCTCAAGTTAGCTAGCTAGTTCATCAAGTACCACAAAAATGTAAACCAAAAACATAAAGAAAACAAAAATTAACAAATTAATTAAACAAAAATTTGGACCAATCTAGTTCATTGGAACAAGTTATTTAATTTATAAGTTCGGTTAAAACATATTTTGGCCAATTACGTTCTTAAAAGAAAAATGGATCGATATAGATTGAATTTCAAACTTAATTAATTAAAAAGGCAAAGGATAACACCACCAGACAAAAGTCAACCCGACCAAGGTATTAGCGGCGACGTCGCCGCTAATACTATGACACTGACAAAGGGCCCACTAATTTCTCATGGGGCTCGCAGTATTAGCGGCGACGTCGCCGCTAATACCCTCTGTGGTGGGGTTACACATTTTCCCCTGGTGGGGTTACACATCCCAATTAAAAACAGTAGTATAAAAAAAAATATCGATGAAATGATATTAAACATCAGTGGTTCCTATATATGATCATTCATACAGCATGCAGCATATATAATGTCTTTCTAATTTTTCAACAATAGGTTGAGCAGTCAAAGAGCCACCATCTATGGAAATTGAAATGCCCTTATTCAAAGGTTGCATGTGTCATGGTCTTCACTCTTGACATAAAAGATTTCTTTTATTCTAAATTTCTAATTATCTTAGTCTCAATAAGTAATAATAAAACTTAAATTATCAATATATAAGTACTTAACTTCAAGTTACCTATCTATATATTAATGGTGACCACTAATATAAGATGCTTACAGAACCCAACACGAGGTTTCTTGTGATAGTATTTGTTGAACATTCAAAATAATATTGCAATTTTTAGTAAATATTTACATCAAGAAATTTATATATAAAAAAAAAAAGTCATGCCTCACCTAACTTGGACTCGCAACCTCAATTTCTCCCACGTTGCATGAACTTTGATTTACTACCTCCTAGTCAACCAAACGTAGTATCCCATTTCTTCATTCTTTTTGTCTATAAATCTCAACCCAAAACTTCTCTAGCTTTCCACAAAGAAGTTCATACATACACAACCAAATATTTCTTATTTCCCTTCCTTCACTTCATACAAATATTTTAAAGCTATGGCGATCGTCATTAAGTACCAAAATATACTAAGCATACTCGTGTTACTCAACCTAGCCGTTTTAATGTGTGCGAGACCATTAAGTATTTTAGATACAGTTAGTTGTCCAGACAGTGATCAAAATGATTTATTTGATCGTTTCTCGTTAGGTTCCATTAAAGATGGACCAAGCCCTGGCATAGGACATGACGTTGAAGACAAGGCCACACTTGGAGGAATCAAGGCCGGACCTAGTCCTGGAATCGGGCACGGGAATGCATTGGGAGGAATCAAAGATGCACCTAGACATGAAGATGGGCATGAGTTCACGAGTGCTCAGACTTTGGGTGGAATCAAAGATGGGCCAAGTCCAGGAATTGGACATAAGTTTGAAAACGTTGAGTCGCTTGAAGAACATAAGAACTCTGGCCCGAGCCCCGGTGCGGGTCACTAGTCATCGAAGTTGATCATCATAATATTTTCATGTTTTTCTCTTACAAAACATACATCGATCGAGTTTTTTTTATTTAGACATTCGTTGCTGGTGTTAAGCCACGGTTTACATACTGATTCAAAAAGTTTGGATCAGTTGAGTCTAAGTTATTTATTTACAATCAATTTATTGTAACATAATTAGAAATAGAGGTTTATTGATAATAAGAGAAATTATCTTTTTGTTATACATCATGATAAAATGAAGATTATGTATAGTATATGTTTCATTAAACAATTATCATAAGTTGAATGGTTTGCGTCATGCATATACTTTTATTTTAAATGAGGGTTTAGTGCGTCAGAATGAAATAAACTATGCCCAAAAAGTTATAGTGTGCACGAACTAACGTTTTTTTATTGTATGCTAAACTTTGTAAAAATGTTCAAATCATGCAATGTTTATACGTGGCAGCCCATATGAGCTGCTATGTGCGGAAAAAAAAAATTTTTAAACTTGTCACGTGTATGGTTTTGATTGGTCAGTCACAAAAATTTACATGATTTAATTTTTTTTATTAAGTTTATACATACAATAAAATAATGCACACTATAACTTTTTAAAAATTGTTAGTTGCATTTCGGCGCACTAAACCCTTTAAATAATGCAAAACATACGACCAATCGCATTATAGGTTATCCCCTCCTCTAAGTCTCCAATATTCCATAGCTGACGTGATAATGAGTTTTTGACATGCCATTCACCACTACTATTTGTTTCGTTAGTTTTCGGTCATTGGATACCATTAATCTCCATTCGGGTGAATGTATCATATTTTTGAAAAATCTTATCATTCTGTTTTGATATGTTCATAAGTGGTATATATTTTCATGAATCACAATTAAAACCTGACTTCATCATATATATTGTAGCGGGAAAAACTATTTTCTTCTTTAATTAACTTAGAATCCCGGTTTAATTTGCTTCTACATGCAGCATCATCATATTGAAATTTTTCTGGAGATAAGATATCGATGAGTTATAAGTTACTTATATCAATGAATTGAATCATAACTTATACTGTATTTTATTTTCAATAATCATTTAGTTTTAATATGCATAATTTGTGAATTTTAACAAATAACTATATTAAGTTATATGAATGAATAATGAATTTTAGTTTTAATGACTCATTTTAGTACGATAAAGAGATCTAAATAACAAAAATGTAAATACTTCGATAAAAATAAAACCCATAAACAACGTTGAACGAAATGATCACTCGTATAATCAAATTATCATTTTCAATATTTAAAAAGCATTATTTTAACCGGGACGAAGAAGAAAAAAAAATTGATTCCACCAGTTAGTTTGACTAAATGATTGGACCGGTTTATTAAATTTTCTAGCTTTTTTCTTTAATAAAAATTGTATTAAACTTGTTATTATTCAATGAAATTAGTTAAAATACAATTATAATTTATAGAAAAATAATACCAAATAGCTATAATAAATAAAACATGGGTGAGATTCTTTCAAATTATCTCAAACTTGATTCTTTAATTAAAAGATTATCAACCTTTAAATTAAAATCAAAATCATGAATAAAACTTAATTTTTGAATTTTTATTTTTAATCCAATAATTGAAATTTTTGAGAGATTTTTTACACAAAAAAACCCGACTAAATGAATATGTTTGTCACATGATTTCATAATAAAGTTGTTATTACCCGCTGGTATAGAAAGAGTTTCATTAAAATGGAGATAAACCAGAATAACATACAATCTTGTTTCAAGATTGGGTAGAAAAGGGATATATGAAATCACCTATTTCTCGTTCTCGTCCGAGAGTCAAAATAAACACGCCAAAATTTGATCATTCATAAAAGCCAATCAAGCAAAACCAACCGGATCAGTGGTTGGAGTTTTTGCCTCTGAAAACAGAGATTATAGGTTTAATTCTCATGTTCAGCAAAGATGGAGGCCCTTTTCTACTTTTGGTAGAACTTGAAAGCAACCTCTTTATCTTTGTTAAGGATAAGACTAGGGATGAGCATACCGTTCCGGTACTGAGAAGTGGTATCGAGCCCGATCCCAGGTGAGACCGGTATCGTTATCAACTTTTTTAGGTTCGTGGGATCGGTACCAATCGAGATCGGTACCGGGAAAATCCCGCAATCCCAACAAAAGTACTGTATAGTTATAATTACCACTCTTTGTTTCAAAGCCCACTTCAGTTTTAATTCTTATGTAGTTTTGTATCTTTCATATTCATTTCATGGCTGCTTCTAAGTCCTTTGCTTTCTATGTAAATGATTGAGCATTTGGGTTGCATGATAGAGATTTTCTCTCAGATGTAAGCTCACATCAATGATACATATTATATACACACTCATCCATCCCATGTTGTAACAGGAACAATCTAGTTGATTCATTCCTTATTCCCTACTTTGTGTTGACTACAATTCATATTTTCCTAATGTTTCTTGACTTCCAATACATAATTTAAATAAGATGCGATCTGTTAAAATATTGTAAATATATGATACGTAATTAATTCAGTATATATATATATACATGTTTCAGTTTTATTTACTTTTTTCGTATATAAATATATGCTCTGTTTTCTTGAACTACAGATAAATTTATGTAAGGGATTTATCAGTAAGTCAGCTAGTCTCATGTAAATTTATGAGTCTGGTATGTTTAGTATTTTCATAGCCCTTTTTTTTCCTTTCAAAATCGGTACTAGTCAGGATTTGGTACCGAAATCCCGGTCTTGTACCGATTCAATACCAGTCCCGTATCGATTGATATGAAACCGGGATTGGTACCCACTTTTGGTCAAATTCAAGATCAGTACTGGGACCGGTACAAGACGATATCAGTCCAATGTCCATCTCTAGGTAAAACTGTCTAAATTATAACATTTTCTATACATTGTGAAAGACGGTGTTGGGACCCAAAAATCATAAAAAATAGCATTGAGAGTTACTTTTATAAAAGCCAATCAAACCAGGTTTGAACCTGTTTATGAATAAGGGTGTAATCGAACCGAGTCGAGCCGACACAATACCAAGCTCGAGCTTGACTCGATTGTAAAACTCGAAGCTCGACTCGAGCTCGATCGAGCCTTTATTTTCAAGCTCGAGCTCGAGCTCGTCTTACGTGTCGACACTTTCAAGCTCGACTCGATTAAGAAATAAATTAAGTTTCAAATCAAACTAGTTCTATAAGCTCGACAATTTCAAGCTCGACTCGATTAAGCTCGGCTCGGTAGTATAGTAATTATGTAAAAATATATAATATTTGAGGGTAAAATTGTAAATAAATGCAAGCTCGATTAAGCTCGTGAGCTTTTCGAGCAGGCTATACTGAGGCTCGAGCTCGACTCGAAAGTCTACTCCAGTAGCTCGAGCTCGGATCGACCTAGACCGAATCAATTTCGAATAATTTTCGAGTCGAATTCGGGTAGTTCGCGAACTATATCGTCTCGTTTATACCCTTTACGAAACATTTTAATTTTCTCAAAGGTGCATAAAAACCCACTAAATAAGAAGTGGGGGTGCGAACTGCAAAACCAATCAATCATTCCCATCCAAAAACAAAAAATCCCCCCAAAATTTTACTTTTTAGAGAAAAATAAAAAAAATGGGGAGTTCGAAAGACGATTCCGTCACCGACGGCGACAAAACCACCGCGAATCTCCGCCGTGCCGAGTCCAATTCCAAGCTCTACTCCGACGGCGAAAAAGTTCTCGCTTATCATGGCCCTCGCATCTACGAAGCCAAGGCATGCTTTTACTTTTTCATTTCTTAGAATTTTTCCCTAGTTTTAATCAATTTTAAGTTTAGATCGGAATTTCCTCACTCAATTTGGTACTTAGCACTAAGATTAATCAAAATTGTATTAAAAAATATTAGTTGTGTTAGTATGTATAAATTAGGGTTTTTGTTACTATTATTATGTAGAAATAATAAATCTAATTTTTTTTTTTAGGTTCAAAAGGCTGAAATACGAAAGACTGAGTGGAAATATTTCGTCCATTATCTTGTAAGTTTGTATATAAATTATTTATATTTAAAAAATTTAGGATTATAAATTTTTACTTATATTAAGTAATTTGTGTATATATTTTTATCTGTTTTGCAGGGTTGGAGTAAAAAGTAAGCTTTTTTATGCATTTATATGGTTTTATGTTTCGACCGGTAAAGTTATCTTGTGATTGGAACATTACGGGCATATACGACAACTTTTAACATAATGGATGTGAAAAACTTTTCGTTTGTGAATGAAGGATGTGCGTCTATCGGCTAACTTATTACTTGCTTTAGTTAACATATTTTCACTTCAAGTTGTGGTTGTGTGTGTGAATAATAAGGTCTCGTTTTTGAAGAAAGTCCTATGTCATCGAAATTGTTATGTTTGCTCATGTTTGTGAATATCAAATGAACTACGGAAAGATGATATAGGAGCGAAAGTATTTTATGTGATAATGTTTGTTAAAATTTAGAAGATTTAGGTATTACATTTTGGAAAATATGGGAATTCTATAGTAAATTCTTGATTTTAAGTGAATGGTGCTTTCTATATATGCATTATCGTACCAAAATTTAGGTTGGGACCTTGGTTACAGAAACTTGTTAATACGACATTAGGTGGTCAATAAGAGAGTGGGAAAGGGAGCTGTTATCCGGGTTTACTTTTATATTTACGCCAATAGGTAGATCATAAAAGCACCATATACTGGATTTTATATCTCGAGACTATCTTTTCAGATATCTTTTTTCTGCAGTTTATGGTTTTTTTATGTCAGCATCTTATTCTTAGGGTTGCGTAGAAGAGACTGCCTAATGTAGCTAAGAGTTAAGTTGAATTAAGCCAATCGAATTTTTGGAAGTTCAATCAGCCTATCTTTTACTTTTCTTTTTTCATAACATTATAACTGTTTATTAGAAGCATCAACTTCATATAGGTCGGAAACTATGCATAGTCACTGAACTTTTGTCTTGTAGTCATTTAGAGGATGCTTTAAGGCATTTAGGGCATGGAGCTGCACAAATCACATATCTTGTTGCTGCAAAAAAAAGTGTGATGGCTGAACTTTTTTCTGTGTGTAATACATTGACGGCTAATGTCTTCTATAATCTTTCAGTGCACTATGATTGTGCCAACTAGTATGATATAATTTTGTGTTTTGTGGCATACCTTCTATATGTTTATCGTATTCATATAATGTATGTATGTATGTATGTATACGTGGTGTGCATCTAATTTCTTTTTGCTTTGTGAATTTTGTAATGAGCAGCTATGGTTGACATCATTGGTTTATATAGGCCATTCTATGTGTATATTTATTTACTGTTGTGGGCTTATGGAGTTGGTGCTTGCCACGTGCCATGCATCATGACTCTTTTCAGTTTGGCTAAATGTATGCTACAAACTCTGTAACTATTCTGGGATAAGATGAATTCTACACAATAAAAGGACCTTATTCTTAGATGTTCTGTTATAAATAAGGCAATTGAATCATTGGGTGTAAGGGTGTTCAAAGAATCCGTATAGACTCTAGAAGTTTTATTTTTAATTTTTATATTAAGTCCGTAATGAATGTAGTTACTATCAAAACGGGTCTAGTTGTCCCGTATCCAGGAATGGCAATGGGTCGGGTAGTACTAAACCCGAACCCGATAAGGAATATATGACCCGAACCCAATACCCATCGGGTACCTTATCGGGGACCCCATCGGGGATAAAGTCATGCCCAAAACCCGACCCGATAAGGATAGTTACTTTTCAAAAATATTTACCAAAACTTGTATGATTTGAGAAAGGAGACTACTTATTCTTGATGTTTTGAGAAATGGATGTGCAAGTTATTGAACATAGATACAAATTTTGTTGGTATTAGTGTGGAATATAGATTCAAAACTAATTACTTATAAATATATAAATATAGGTATTGATATCGGGTCGGGTCGAGGTAGACATGCCCCAGTCCTTGCCCCGAACGGGTTCGGGTATCGGGTTTCCTCATTGGATTTCGGGTTTCCCCGTCAAGTCGGGTTTTTTTGCCATCCCTAGTATCCAGTTTTCAAAAGGTGTATAAAACTGCTTTTGAAGCTCCAGTATTCTCTATTCTGATAACAGTTGGGATGAATGGGTTGGTATTGACCGTCTGATGAAGTATACTGAAGAGAACATTGCGAAGCAGCAAGCCCTTGTCAAAAAGCAGGGTGTGGACAAGAACACAAAGTCTGGACGCTCAACCCAAACTAAACCAAAAATATTGAATGGTACACCCCCCTGTTTATTTTTTTTTAATGGTTTTACAAGTCATATTAACCCAAAATTTCCATAATTTTTTTAGATCTGATCTCATATTCCGCACAAACTCTTATCAATAGTTATATCATGTATCGACATACAGTTTACATCTATTGGTTCTATGAATCATAATGAAGTTATGTTCTATTGGACTTTTCAGATATAAAGGTTGAAAAAGAGGATGTGAAGACCAGTGGTATCTCTTTGATCTATACTTTATAATAATTTGTGGTTCTCAGTTTAACTGCTTTTTAGAGCGCTTATATTTATACTTACATTTATATTTACATACGAGGTTTTTAACTGTCAGTATATTTCTATTTGGGTGATACTTCAGGGGCAAAAGGGAAGAAGAGGAAGAGTGATTTGAGTATCGAGGTGCATTTATATATATCTTTACTTAATCTAATATACAACACACATTGCAACTTGTACAATGAATGTGGATGGATTATATGTTGCCAAATTTTGGGAATAATCTTATAACCCTATGCATATGCTGATTGATGACTGTTCTTGTCAGAAAGATAGTGCATCTGCTGAAAAGCCTGTGAAGATCCAGATTCCAGCAGCCCTAAAAAAGCAACTTGTGGATGATTGGGAACTTGTTAACCATCAGGATAAGGTATGCCTCTTTAATTTAAGGTTTTTACATAGGCGTTTTGATCTGCATTTAATACCAACTATGTAATCGACAAATCTATTAATGGTTTGAAGTCAACATAGTAGCCTATTTTTAATAACAACTTGTCATATGATCTTATGATCCTTCAAGTGTGTTTCTAAATTCCTATGATTCGCGATAGTAAGAGTCAAATGTAGAAGTTTATGTCCATTTGCAAGATTGGAGTGGCAAGCCATTCTATAATCCAACATTCCTGCCTCAATCTTACTTGTGGTGTTCCTGTGTAAACTTGCAAGGTTTTGGCTAGTAGGATTATTAGATGTTACCATCTTTTGATTAACATTTGTGATTTTTACAACAATACAACCTCATCAACTGTAGTCTATTGAAGTCTTCTCCATTGAGTTCAGGTAATGAAACTTTTTTTTTCCAGGTGGTTAAACTGCCACGTTCTCCAAATGTTGATGACATATTGGCGAAGTACCTTGAATACAGGTTAAAGAAGGATGGCATGTAAGTTCACATGTCTCAAATGTATTCATTTTAGGAAAACATGAACTCTTCAATAGTTTATATTGCTCAAAACTCTGTAATAGTCACATGAATTTGTCTAGTTTGTATTAAAAATATTCAAGCTCACTTTGTTGCTATTACAGGATGACAGATGCAGTTGGAGAGATATTGAAAGGATTAAGATGTTATTTTGACAGAGCCTTACCAGTTATTTTATTATACAATAAGGAGCGTACACAGTTTCAAGAATTTGTTACCGATAATATTTCACCCTCAACTGTATATGGTGCTGAACATCTGTTGCGTCTCTTTGGTATGCTTCTTCATTGCTGTGCATCATAGTTCACACTATGCCTTTCATTGCTTTGTTCAATTATTTCCCGTGGTTGCTTGTGTTTGCAGTTAAATTGCCTGAATTATTGCCATACGTGAACATAGAAGAGGATCTGGCAATGCGTTTGCAACAAAAGTTTCTAGACTTTCTCAAGTACTTATACTTACAAAATATGTCTTCATATTGCATGTTTTACATTTGTTAAAAGGCTTATCACTATGCTGTGTTCTTGTAGGTTTATGCAAAAGAATCAAAGCTCTTTTTTCAATTCTTCCTATGATGTCTCGAAAGTTTCAGACAGTTCAACAGTGAGGGGGGAAATGACCCAGGAGTAGAGTTATCGCTCCACCAACTGTGATGTAACATTAGTGATTAACCAGTAGCAGATCCTGAAAATCTATCAATGTCAACATTATGTTTTGTCAACGTTGTTGTAACATAACCTCATTCTTTTTATGCATATCCAGTCTCTCTATGTGCTCATAATGATAGCCATATTTAGTTGACACCTACAATCAAGAATCAGTATTTGATCATTTAGCCAAGATGTTGTAGATCTAGTATCATCAAATTTGTAGTACAATTATTTTTCTTTTGGGTATAAGAAATTTGTATTACGATTCTGCTCTTGTTATTCGAAATTACTCAATCATGTAATTTGTTGGCTTGTTCTTTGCTCTGTATCTTTTGCCAGTATTTGAATTTAAATGTTTATTTTGCAGATCATTGGATGCAAATCGCTTGATAACAAAGGTGCGTTATTACGCTTTACCTCTGATGTAAACAGTTTCGTCAAGTTAGTTAAAAGCGGAGTATTGGTTGACCGTAGTTTAACTTTTATAATCTTAAAAGTTGGTTGAATTTATTGCAATTACATTTACATGATAAATTAACATCCTTTGATAAACGTTACTCCTTGCAACCTGTAATCAAGCATCACTCAAGATTGCTCCCAGCCACGTTCAGCACAAACCTGTACCTTACATCATTTTTTTCCATCCTTTCAAATGCTTTATTCACATAGTCCATCTTCACTACTTCTATCATTGTCTTCAAACCTTTTTCCACCCAAAAATCAAGTATGTCCTGCGTCTCTTGAATGCTTCCAATGAAACTCCCAGTTATTGTTTTCTTTCCTGAGAATTTCATGACTATCTGTCAACTTCATATTCAAAAAATCCAGAACTTGTATATTATGTGGGTTTTTTTAACAATATACCGTTATTAGTCTTAGCGAAAGGAAGTTGTTTTACTTTTCTTGTTGGAAAATTCACTAACAATAGAATGAGTTACTATATGTGGAAGGGTACATTACCTAAAATCAAACCGGATGCATTGAACTGCAGTGGCTCAGGTACAGCTCCAACAACAAATATCTTTCCATCAACTCCAAGAAGAGCAAGGTAATCTTGTAATTGATGATTTACTGGTACAGTATCAAGTATATAGTCAAGGCTGTTTCTTGATTTTTCCATTTCAGCGGAGTTTGAGCTCACCAAGAAACAATCAGCCCCCAAATGAGTTAACGCCTCTTCTCTCTTCTTATCTGAAGAGCTGATCACAGTCACATGATGGCCCATTGCTTTTGCAATTAAAACACCTAAATGACCAACTCCCCCCAAACCCAAGATTCCCGCTTTTATAGGTTTTTTGGAGTCAATGAACTGTTTTAAGGGACTGTAAGCTGTCACTCCTGCACATAGTAGTGGCGCTGCCTGCTCTGGAGCTAGCATTTCTGGTATGTGGACTATATAGCTGCAAGTTTTCAAATTTTGACTTTTTATTTTTACTGTGAGTTTGATATAAATGAACCATAGAGAATTTTGATGAAATATAAGTTATGCTCACTTCTGATGGACCACCATGGCAGAGGAAAAGCCTCCCTGAGTAAAGCTTCCATCCTTATAAATGGCATTGTAAGTGAACACCATGTTGGGGCAGTATTGTTCCTTGTTAGTAGTGCAACACAGACATTCCCCACAAGATCCAACCATACAACCAACACCTACAATGTCATCTACTTCAAATTTCTTCACCTCAGAGCCCACTTCAATAACCTTTCCGACGACTTCATGCCTGCAAGAACATAGTTAGCATGTGTTGCCGAACAACTGTCAATGCATGGACTACATAGTAATAAAGTTAAGAATCCTACCCCGGAACCAAAGGGTAGGTAGTGGAGTGTATTTCATTTCTGATCTGATGAAGATCGGTGTGGTCTACGCCACAATACAAGACCTTGAATGTTACATCTTCCGGACCTGGTTTTCTGCACAGGTGGAACATACAAGATATTCAAATTTAGATACCAATCCCTATACTACACTTTGAGACATCATTGGTAGATGATGGATATGTACTCAGAAAATGTATTTTGGACACAATTTGAATGAATGTTGCTCAGTTTGTTTGCAAAAACATGGAGATAATTACAATCTACATCTATATGTATATGTATTTCTTTATATAAATGTCTATATTCAAGAGACCTGAGGTGGTAAGAATAAGGAGAAAGGATGCCAGATGAGTCTCTAGCAGCCCAACCGGAAACTTTGCTTCCCTCCATAACCTTGTTGGTAATAAACAAATCACTTTCTTGCTAATTTTAGAAATCGGATATAGCACTTTATGATGTACGTGTGTGTATATATAGGCAAATTGTTGAAGCACTTTTGAAGTAAAAGTTGCATTAATTATATACAATGTGGCATTATTGATTAAAACACGAACCTATTGAGATAGTGACATGGATTTTGTACTAGGCAATTAGTCATTGATTTTGTTTACAAGAAAAAATTAGTCATTGATGACGTATATGTCAGTCCTATTAACTTATCAAGACACTTTGGTGTTATCTTCTAATTTTTTTATTTTAGGATAATGATAAATTAACCTGATTCATATACCTAAAGATCAACTTAATTATAGGATTATGACAAATAATCAATGAAAAGGATTAGGAAAGAGAATTAGTATTCAGTTTGTAAATTTTTAAGGTTTTAGTTTGATTTTTAGGCATACGAGTTAGATTGATTGATATTTTTCTTATTTTTTCATTATATGCTTTTATATATCAAATACAATTTGGCTTTGGTTATTAGTTTTGCAATAAGCTATATATTAATTAAGTCAATGCTTGAGACATCTTCAAACATGACAAAGATGGCTGGATTAGGTAAGGTAGCCCGACAAACTTAATTTGGTTTTTTCCTTTTATAATCAATGATATATGTGTCTAAAGCGTATATTAAATCATTAAATGTGTAATTTGATGGGATACATGATCAATCTTTTGTTCGTTAGACATACAGGCACATGGCATATTTTGTGCCACTTCACATGTTCGTCAAGGAACGACAGAGAACCCGTGCCATTCACTCTTTCTAAGTATTAATTTGACTTCACGTGTTGGTTTATGAGGTTTTCACTCTATTTAGGTTATCCGAGAATCATGAGTTCCTTTGACTCAACTATGTGCCGCTAAATCGAGTTATCCTCGTGATCAAATTTTCGCTCATACCCCAAAATATTTACCTATAAAAGTTTTGAATCTGAGATACTTTTTGAGAGAATAAGACATCAAACCACTAGGCGAGTCTGGTACTCTTGTGGTGGTGTATGTTGTTATTATGTATTTCGTAAATTAAATTAAATAATTTGAAATTTTACATATATATATTTGACTCATGTCATACGAGTTGTATAATTATTTTGCAAAGAAAAGAGTAGCATATATTAGGGATGAAAATTCGGAAACTCGAGTCCGACCCGGAACCGTCCCAAACCAACCCGTCCGAAGCCCTAACGGCTGGGTCATGGGTCATGTTTTTAGTGCATTCCGGTGTCACGGGCTGTCCAGGTCGGGTGAAGACAAAAGCCGAAAAATTGTTAAGGAAACTCGTGACCCACACGAACCAGACTCGAACCGAACAGACTCGAACCTTTACGAGCCGGGTCACGGTTCCGTTTTCCATGCTCTCACGGGTCGAGGGTCATCCCGGTTTAGGCCGGGTTTTCACCCGTGCACAATCCTAACATATATTATACAAATTCTTTTCTTCATAACTAACATTTTTAAAAACTAATATTAAATTGCGCGATTTCATAGCCATTGTTATCTTGGCCAGTGAAACTATATAAGTGGGCAATAACCTAAAGCTCCAAAGTAACTAAGCCTTACAAGTATATATATTGAGTTAGTTTATTTATGGGCTTTTTCAAACAAAACTAAAACGCGAGGCTTTTAAACATACAAAAAGTAGTTTTTTAAAAAAAATTGACTCTGCCAATTATAAGCCTTTTAGTTTATTTTCCATATAAAGAAGGTTGATTTTCTTTACTATATACTTTAAGTAAAATTAAAAAAAAAAAAAAAAAGAATTTTCACCAAAAACTTTGAGCCAACACTGATTATTGTCTATCATTAAAAATGCTTTAATGCAAATATATTTTTCAAATATATATTTCATAGTCATTATATCTTACAATTAAGAACGCATTAATGCAGATATTTGACAAGATGAAGTTTTACAAATATATTAGACGGGTGCATGTATAATACGGTGGTGAAGGCGTGATGGTGATGACGATGACTACTAATGGTAGTGGTGGCAGTTATAGGTGCTGGTGGTGACGCCGTCAAATGGTGTAGTTAATCGATATAAATGTAATTTATCTAAATGGTATAGTGAAAATATTTTATTAGATAAGAGACTAACGATATAAATTAATTTATTGAGATTAAATAATAATTTTGTATATTCCAAAAATTAACTTTTAACATTAGAGTTAGTATTTTTACATATAGATAGATATAGATATTTGACTCTAAAATATATCGTACGGCCTATATTTACATTGTATTATACAATTTTTTTTTTGTTTTTTGTAAGTTGCAATTTTAGGAACAAATGATAAGTTGCGTGATTCTATATATCTATCATTTAAGTCCCTATAATGCAAACGGGCAACTTTGGTATTTGTACGTAATCATCACTATCTAGCAACTATAAATACCATGTAAACTCAACATTCCATTTGAATAGTAACTTCTTCATTAACTTTCTTGGTACTTTTGTGTTAAAAATATGACCAAAATCACCTCCATTATGTTCACGATGATGATCGTAGCAATTTTGTTTGAGAAACCGGACTTTGTAAAGGGGGGTATTAACTGCGATACGTCTTTGTTAAACCCATGTATACCGGCATTTGAGGATCGAAATGTGGTACCTCTTGAAGAGTGTTGTTATAATTTACGAGAGAATCGTGCTTGCATATGTCGATGGATGAAGGATCCAAAAACCAAGGTTTATTTTATAGAGCCCGGTGTACACAATGTTGAAGCTTGGTGTGATATTACCTTCAACTTTTGTAGGCTCTAGAGTTTCCATACCCGCAAAGTTGTAACTAGTTGCATTGCATCTCAAAGCTATGAAAACATATTATGTTAGCTAGTGCAATCTATATGCCTTGCTAACTAAATATTTTGTTTTGAAATAAGTGGTACCAATATTTGGGTGTTTTAGTGTTAAATGCTTCAGTTTTTGATTATATGTATGTAAACTTTCTATGAACCCCAAGATGAGATTGTATCAACACTTCTACAATAATCATACACTGAGATTGTATATAACCCATAGGTGTACAAGGTGTGAAAGAGGGGGGAAAAATAATTATAATCTCTATCCTGTAGTAAAGAAATTGTTTCTACACTATATTTTGACATCTACATCGATCAAAGAAAATATAGAATATTCCATTCATCTAGAGAAAAAAAAAATACAAAATTTAACTAAGATGTATGTAGTACAAAGTTCTTCTGCTAGTTATAAAATACTTAAATGAGCTCATAATAAATAAAATTTTTTTTTTATCAAAATATAAATCTTTTATAAAAAAAGCAATCAAATCATAAAATTGTAGCAATAGCTATCCATGTGTGAACAAGTACATATAATCATATATAATGTAAAAGAAAATGAGGACATAATGTGGGGAATATGTTGCAACATTTGGTCTGTGGTCACAATAACTTGGTTTCTAATACATATGAAGGTGCCGATGATCCTTTATCAACATCTCCCATAAAGAATGGCTGCTCTATGTCATCCTATATCTCTCGTTAATTCCCTACACCGGAGAAGAAGAAAACTTGGAGTTAATTCGCTCGTCTCCCTTCGTAACAAATCTCTTAATTCTCTCCCAAAACACATACGTACTTGCATTCGTCCTATAACTTGTCATTCAAAAACCGCTGACCATCACCATGATCACGACCACAATCATGATCATTGTGATCATGTTCATGGTCACAATCACCAACATTGTCATCATCGCCATCATAATGGGCACGATTTCAAGCTTACGAAGTCACAACAAGCATTTGCTAATTTTGCAAAGGTAATCAAGTGGACCGAGCTAGCTGACTTGTTGAGGGAACATTTGGAACTTTGTTGTTTCTCAACCACACTACTTATAGCCGCGGTTTTGTGCCCCTGCTTGGTCCCAAAAGCTTTTGCAGAGCCGATTCAACGAGTCCTTTCTCTTGTGGCCTTCCCTCTTGTCGGGGTAATTATTTCATTTCGCTTGCTAAGCTTTAGTTCAGTCAATACCTTAGCTTAAGACTTCGGATTTGTTTTTGTTTGTTTGTTTTCTTTATCCAACGTGACTTCAAGCAACCAAATCTACTATGGTGTACTACATAACATGTACAATAAGAACATTGCCCAATGCCCACTACATAACCAGTACTAAACGTAGTTAATGTCACATTAGCAAAATCACATCTGAACACTACTAACCCAATACTAATTCCTTCAAATGTCTTTTATGTCATCTATGATCCACCATATATATAAATATTTTTATATAAAAAAAAAATGTATGTGAGAGGAAAGGAAGAAAAAAAGAAATTAGACTTGTATTCAATATTCACCACCTAAGTCATCGCCCTAATACTAATCAAACCTAATGAAGTTGACTTGTATTTGTTGATAATGAATACCTTTCCAATACACCATCAAACGTGCTTTACAATGTTGTACTATACAAAAATATAAAATATGTTTTGTGGTGTATTGCCAAAACCTGATGATGTATAGATCGTTTCCCTTATCTAACTCTGTCAATTTTGAAACAATATGAAATGGTAATATTATTGTTTGCACGGTAATAAAAATCATGAGAAACGTATTGTATAATTTTTTTAATCAGATGTCACAAAATGGACAAATGTATTTGTATAAAGGAAATGATATTCGTATCACAAATTTTGATAAATCTACCAGACATACCGTACAACTTTCTGAATAAACTGTACAAGTTATTAAAGCATATGTATGGTAGATTAATTAAAACATGTGGTACGAATATCACTCCCCGTCGTATAATACTCGCACAAAAAACCATCATATTGATAATTGTTATTTTTTAAAAATAGTTTAATAAATTATAATTGTATGTTACTATAAAAACTTAATCTAACATGTAAAAAATTATATAAATTTACATATTTATTTATTTTTTCTAGATTTACGATCGTGCTTTAAGTTATTTTTTTTCATGTTTGGTTTTGTCTTGTTGGTGAGAATTATTTCAAAGGTTAAACCTTAATCAAAAGTCTATTCGAAGCTTTCTATCCTTAAGTATATACATTTTACCAAGGTTGTAAAACTTCCTGAGTCGACCGAATACCCAAAATAAACTCCTGACTCATATCTCGTCGAGTCCGACTCACAAGTTCTCTAGTCTTGGAACGGACAAAATAATGATAAAGTGTGAATTTATCAACTATCTAAATTTTAATTTTCAAGTTTAAATTATTATGTTAATGATTTTAAACATAATTGCTTTTAAACAGTTATGTTTTAATTTGAAATATATTTTTATAATTCTATTATATATAATTTCAAAAATACTTATGTTTGTATATAATATTCTAATCTGAGTTTTTCACGACCCCCTTCCTCACCGAATCAAATCATGAGTTTTCCCGACTTCTCTACGTCTTCAAATGAAATGAAAAGAAGAAAACAAAAATGAGGGATACGATCATGTGGCGGATATCAAAAATAGGCGTGTGGTCGTTAACATTACTATCGACACAGACAGAAACAAAATATACACAAAAAAGCAAAAATAAATGATGAAAATAAATAAAAATTTAATATTAATAAATAAATAAAAATTGATTGAATTAATCCTCTTATTCAGCTGCTGCTCCTCCTCCTACAACAGTCTCATCAACTTTGATCTGATTCATCATCAAAATAATAATGGCTGGTCTTCTTCTTCATCATCATCTTCCAAACAATTCATTAACTCTCTATTATTCCAATCCTTGTTCAAAAACAAGAATAATCCGAGTCAACTCACTCCTCTTTCACCACCAACCCTATTATGACTATTATTATTCCCAAAAATCCCCAATTTTCCCCAATCCAAAACCCTCACCAATTACTAGTTATACTACTACTCGAACTCGCATTTCATGTCATTCCAAAACAACATCACATCACGATCACAATCATCATCATCACCATCATCATCATCATGGACATCATCATGAGGAGGGCGGAGGTGAACTCTCGAAATCGCAACAACTTTTTGCGGATTTCGCTAAGGCGGTTAAGTGGACTGACTTAGCTGACTTTTTAAGGGAGCATTTGGAGCTCTGTTGTTTCTCAACTGTTTTGTTTCTAGCTGCTGCCGCTGCTCCCTTTTTCGTCCCGAAAACGATTGCCAAACCCGTTCAACATGTTTTAGCTCTTGTTGCTTTCCCTCTCGTTGGGGTAAAATAATAATTACTTACTATATCATATATCATATTCTAAGCTTAGCATCCGTAATTTTATTTTATTTTATTTTTAAGAGATGTAGATTGAAGACTAGTATTAGGCCTAATGACAATTGGACGTAATTTGGAAGTTGGTATTAGTTTTATATAGACTTGGACACACTGAAATGATATCATGTGGAACTTATCTTTGGATTGAAAACAATGATGACTTTTGTGGTGGTGTTATACATTTTAAATTGGCATCGGATCAAGCTTCTTCTCGACGCTAGATATCTTTTACAGAAACTCGTTCTGTTCCTTGTCCAGGTCTCAGCATCATATGATGCACTATTAGATGTTGCTGGCGGAAAAGTTAACATTCATGTATTAATGGCTCTTGCGGCTTTCGCATCAGCTTTTATGGGGAACTCACTGGAAGGAGGCTTGCTTCTCGCGATGTTCAACTTGGCTCATATCGGTTGTCATTTTTGTGTATTCTTTTATCTAGGTTGACTAGGTTATTTGCTGTATGGCTAATGTGTGCAAATGACTGCAGCTGAAGAATATTTCACCAGCCAGTCAAAGGTTGACGTCAAGGAGTTGAAAGAAAACTACCCGGAATTCGCCCTTGTTCTTGATGTTAATAACCAAAAGTTGCTAAATTTATCTGATTTGAAACACCACGAGGTCCCCGTTAATGAGTTAGAAGTTGGATCATTTATTTTGGTTAGAGCTGGAGAGGTATGGAAATCACATCCACATCCACATATCATATAATTCCTTTCTTATTATGGTTTCAGTTACCAGAATTCGTGTATGGATAGGGATACAGAGATGCCAATGGCATCTAAGTGCCTTATTATTCATTTTTGAGATAAGCGCTTTTCTATATTACTCTACCAAAACTAAATCATATGAAAAGACTACGAAAATATAACTACCATAACAAACCATTAGATTGCATTTTTCATTTTCGAGATAAGCGCTTATCTAGTTCCGGGAATGATTTTTAACTAATTTGTTGAAAAAGAAAGTGTTAGTTGATTAACTTGGTAAAAAATAAAGGACTAAATTGAATTTTTAAGGACAGAATATGTTGGTCAGTTAGAGTCTTTTTCTAAAAAGCTTTTTCCTATAGTTGTATTAAGATGTTAACATTAAAATGGTTTTGGTTGGTTTTTCGTTAGTCGGTGCCTGTAGATTGTGAAGTTTTTCGTGGTCGGTCGACCATCACCATTGAGCACTTGACTGGGGAGGTGAAACCAGTAGAAAGAGATGTTGGTGACAGCATTCCTGGTGGTGCGAGGAATATAGATGGTATGATGATACTCAAGGTATATGTAGTTCAACTGTTTTCAAGTATAGTAATTTTTGGACCTTTTCCGTCTCTATATGTATGTAGATATGTAGTTGTGGTTGTTGTTTGCTTTCAAGTTCATTCTCTGATCATCAAGTCTAACTACTACTTTACAGACAAAGAAGACATGGAAAGAATCTATGCTGAACAAGATAGTGGAACTAACAGAAGAAGCTCAATTAAGGAAACCGAAGCTACAAAGGTGGCTGGATCAGTTTGGTGAGAAGTACAGTAAGGCAGTCATCATTCTATCCGCTGCCGTTGCCCTCATTGGCCCTGCTCTTTTCAAGTGGCCATTCTTCAGTACTCCAGGTATCCTGATGCTCTATTTATATACATGAAACGGGACTTTATATGCAATATAGTCTTTATGTTTTTGAAATGAGTGTTTTACCTTTAGCTTGCTGCTCAGTTCACTCATGACTTTCCATTACCAAAATTCCTTTCCGCCAATGATGCTTATTTTACTTTATATACAATTTTATCCACTGCACCGTTTCATTAAATTTATATAGTTGTGTAGCCTGCAGGGGATCACTTTATAGAGCATTGGGGCTCATGGTTGCAGCGTCACCATGTGCTTTGGCTGTGGCTCCTTTGGCTTATGCTACTGCAATCAGTGCCTGTGCAAAGAAGGTACTCTCGGTTCTATGATGAGGGACCAATAATGTGGTGCAAATTTGGTGAATTTACATTCAAAAATGTGATTGCATGGTGGCTAAAAAACTGAAGTTAATCTTTAAGTCTTGTGGCTGATAGAGGTAGGAGATAACACAACAAATTATCTATCTTTGATAGAGCGATCTTAGTGGACATACTTAGATGAGATTAAGTTCAAAATATGATCTTACTTTATATATTCATTACATCTAAATACTATACTGAAAGTTTATCCTGGCATCCACATATCATGAACTTTAATGTGAGCACCTGTCTCGTTGAAATGTATATTAACAGATGTATTTGTGTAGGGAATACTGCTGAAGGGAGGACATGTTTTTGATTCTTTAGCTTCCTGCCACACCATTGCATTTGATAAGACAGGGACATTGACAACAGGTGAGTTTATGTGCAAAGCAATTGAGCCGATACATGGGCATGAAGCTAGCACTTCTTGTTGTGTACCCACCTGTGAAAAAGAAGCCCTTGCTGTCGCTGCTGCAATGGAAAAGGGAACCACTCACCCAATCGGAAGGTATAATTGGATGTCATATTTCTTTTTATTGACCCCAAGGTGTTGACCAATTTTCTATAATTGTAGAGCGGTTATAACTCATAGTCAAGAAAAAGAGCTACCTTCTGTTTATGTTGAAAGTTTTGAGAATCTCCCGGGTAGAGGTCTTTTTGCAACACTGTCTAGCATTGAGGTAGTGCCTTTGATATCTCTATATGCATTTAATTAGTGGCATATCACTTGTAATCTGTGTATTACACGCTCATTAATATGAGATTAACTCCCTCTTTTCCTGTTTCAATTTTTCTGTTTGTTATAGCCAGGTTTTGGAGGGGGTCAAGAGTTGAAGGCGTCACTTGGTTCTGTTGAATACATCACATCACAATTTAACTCTAAAGCTGAATCTCAGAAGATTAAGGAGGCAGTGATAAGGTCTTCGTATGGAACTGACTTGGTCCGCGCTGCTCTCTCTGTAAATAACAAAAAGGTGATACGTCTTCGATAATATTTTTTGAATGGTTCTAAACATTCTAACTGACCACTTATAAATTTCACTAGATCCATCGTTGAGCTGAATGGCAAACACATTAATGAAGTGACATTATATACTCCCTTATGAAATTGAATCTAATAGACATGTATTTCATATGTTCAGGTAACTCTCTTCCACTTTGAGGATAAACCTCGAGTTGGAACAAAGGATGTCATCTTGGAGTTAAAGAAACAAGCAAAGCTCCATGTGATGATGTTAACTGGTGACCATGAGCTTAGTGCACATAGGGTTGCTAATGCAGTGGGCATTGATGAAATTCATTGTAGCCTAAAGCCAGAGGATAAGCTCAATCATGTGACCAGCATCCCTAGAGATACAGGTCGACTTATTTTTAAACTTTACACCCCTATAGGCTTGGCTTTTGAGTTTGTTGCTGGCTTCTTTAGCTGCATTAGAATTATCATATACTAGTGTATGTTTGATGTCATTAAAAATACTATTACCAACGTGCAACCAGTATCGAGTACACATACTAGGTCAGTGTGGATCTAGGAATATAAATGACGTGTATCCAATTATAATTTATCCACTTCAAAATGCTTACTTTATAACCTAGGCCCAAAAATTTGGATAACATGTGTCTAAACATAATTTTCCATATGTTTGTTAAAATCCAACCTAGGTCCATAGACCTAGGTTGGACCTATATAGAAGTTCCCTTTGACTGGTCATTCGAGTCTGGAAGTTATAGTGGGCAATCTTGACCCAGTAATGTTTGAATGAGATAATCTGGGTATGTGTAATATTGAACATGCCAAATGGGCATAATCATATAAATTACCTTAAAACAAATTGGTTGCGAATGTGGCCAAAAGTTCGTATTTGAACATGTCAAAAACTTATTACCCTTTCGACCGTTTACTCGAGTCACATCAGTTATCCATTTTACCACAATACTACCTATAGTGTAAGTGCATATGGAATTCGTTACATACAACATTTCTACGGATTGTTGTAGAACTCATATTATTATTCACATTCATATAAGTTTCGAATGTCTTTTTTGCATATTAGATATGACAAAGTTGTAGATTAGAACTTCGAATCATAATTCGAGTAGGATACAATATATATATATATATATATATATATTTGAATTGAACTTACATACAAATGACATCTATCCTTTAGTAGGGTACAAGACTACAAGTTACTGTTAGGAAAATAAAACTTATGGAGTAGGAGATAATTATTATGGTTATGCTGAATTTAATTGAAAAGGGAAAGTGAAGATTTAATTTTGCATAATCAGTCCTATTTTAGAGGCTATCAAACTTTCAAAGGTGGATAATCTATTTTTCTCATTGGAAAGACTTTAGAGTTTACGAATACATTGTCAGATCTACTTTCCATCTGCATTGCCATAGAATAGTGGCTTTGGTAACGTTACAGGGGAGAGCCTGTTTTATAAATCATGTGGTATTCTGATATCTTGTTCATTAAGCTTTTAATACCTGCTTATTCAGCTTATTGTAGTTTTGCCTGTGTACTAAGAACTCATAATTTTTGTTGTGTTACAGGAAGAGGTCTGGTGATGGTTGGTGATGGTATTAACGATGCACCAGCGCTTGCTGCTGCTACGGTTGGTGTTGTGCTGGCTCAACGTGCTAGTGCAACTGCTATTGCTGTTGCAGATATCTTGCTACTTCAAGACAATATTTCTGGTGTTCCATTTTGTATTGCAAAATCTCGCCAAACGACCTCACTGGTACCTTATCAATTGATTCTCTTATTTGCCTTTACTTCCAGCATTTTTCTGATCGATTCTATTTTGCTTGCAGGTCAAACTAAATGTGGCACTCGCATTATCGAGCATTATGCTGGCATCCCTTACTTCTGTCATGGGCTTTCTACCTCTATGGCTTACGGTATGAACATTTTTGCAGATTCTTATATTAATTTAGTACCCTTTTTAACTGTCAGTTGTCTAGTATGAAAATGCACTTGTAAATTTACAGGTCCTCCTACATGAAGGCGGGACTCTGCTTGTATGTCTCAATTCTATTCGTGCTCTTGAAGAACCGTCATGGTCATGGAGAGCAGATGTTCTACAAGTATTCAATAAATTCAAGGCGCTCCTCAATTTCTTGACTAAAAACACACCTACAATCCAGGCGGCACCATCATAAGATCGCAAACACATCAGATTTAGGTACACTCTACTGCTACTTAGGATAGACTTTTTTATGTAAATTATGCACATCAATTCAACAACTATATAAAATGAGTAAAGTTCGAAAGTCATCTCTTATGTTTGTCAATATCCATGCGGTTTGGTTTTCCTTTTGTCAACTCCATTAATTAAAACAAAGCAGTTAGTTAGTTGGAAGCTGGCATCACTAAGAAGATGGATGAGAATGACAATGCTGATAGCAATAAACAACCATACATCGCGCTTTCCCTCTGTCCGATTAAAGTTATAGCATTTTTATATCTTTCGGATGGTTTCAAGGTTAACCTGTAACATACATTTTGGCCCTATTTTGAGGATGTTTTGTATATATTTGTCAAATATTCGAATTTCTTTAAAACTATTATGAATGGATGCGAGGAAGTAACAAAGAACTAATATGTACACAAAATTGGCAAACAAGTACAAGGTAGTAGAGTACACTATAGAAGTGATATTCATACCATTTTTATTGATGGATATCAATGTATCACAACCGTGTATTATTAGCTTATATATTAAACTATACAACTTATACATTGTTGTACATTTAAAAAAAAAAAAAATAGTGATACGAATATTACTTTTCTATTCAGTATCCAATACAATGTGTTATAACCATGTAAAAATTAAAATGACCAGTGAAGTATTTTAATATAGAAAAGTGATATCCTCACAAGGTGTTCAATCATACACAATAAATGAACATGGTTTATTGGATAGTATACAATTATCCTGTATAAATTTAAAATGTCATGTATGGCTAATATGTGTTGTAACTTGTAAGGATATCACTCCTTTTGTTATATCCTTTTGTTATATATGCACACGCAGTTTAGTCACACATAGTCCAAATTTTTGTGTACTTTTTTTCACCCAATCCTTCATGGATAAGCTTCGGTGGTAGTGTAAAATTGAAATATATTTTATTGGTGATCCTGTGGTAGTGTAAAGTCGAAAAATATATTATTGGTGATCCCAAAAATATATGGGGTAGATGCAGAAAGATGAAAAAGCTAAAAGAGAGCAGCACAATTATTAGTTAGTTATGCTATAACGATTGTACAATATGGTGTGAGATATGTACACTTTGACCAGCAAAAAAATAAAGGGTACCGTGTGGGTTTTGAACTACAATCAAGTCATTGTAATCTTTTGGACTGCTACTCTATTCCATTTCGTGTTCTTTTCAACTTCCCAACTAACATTTTCTTTTTACCTTCATTTATCTACTCATTGGTCCCCTTTTTTTCTTTTGTTTAACCAACGACAAACGGAATTGTCCAGATCTTTCATACGAAGTGGCCATTAACGAAGGATCACCAATTAGACCGGATACAATAAATCTGTCGATGGGTCGTCGATGGCCTCATCGACAAGGATGCTATTGGTAGGGGTCGTCGACGGGGCTCATAATCGGAGGACTTCAATGGATCGAACTAGCTGGACGAGGGGAGAGCGTGTGTTGGGCCAAGCAACGGTCGAAATTTGAGTTTTTTTGTTTAACGTATGTGTGGGGCCAAGCAACGGTGTGGAAGAGGTGTTATTGGTAGTGAGTGTGAAAGAGGTGGATGAGAAGAGAGAAAAGCTGATGTGACAGTATGGAAGAAGTGTAGATAAAGTGCCTATTGGATAAGGCCTTAACTGGTCAATCCAGTCTTACGGAACCCTTAAAGATCCCCCAATTACCCCAAATCCGCGGAACCTCAATAGTTTCCCGTAAATAAACATGACAACAAATTATTGGTAAAATTTATCTGCTTGAACGAACCCTGGCATCCAAGAAAGGTCTCCTATCATTGGCTTTTAGTTTATCAAATTGAACACTTTGTTTTTTAGTTTTTTTTCCTCAAAAATTGATTTTTTTTTTTTTTTTTTTTTTTTTGAACAGCCTCAAAAATGATTCTTCCTTTTTAAAATTTCTTCCAATTTTATATAAAATTGACATGTGGAGTCTATTACTCTATTAGTGCTCGTTTACTATCTTGTGTGTAGATTTTGTCACGTATCTTAATCTTATTAATAAATGATTATAACAAATTTTAATAGGTTTTATCATTACTCGATTGTTAGAATCGCTTGGTTTGTTTATAAGGATTGTTTCCAATGTAGTTAAGGAAATTAAAACCATGAAAGGGACATATGGATAATCAATGACATAATTTGTTCGTAATATATAGAAGTTGTGTGGTTTGAAATGGTGTTGGATGTTTAGTGTTTGTATTATTTAACATGTAATGATTGGGGTACGTGGATAAGTTTGTGTTGAGATCCAAATTCGAAAGATATGAAAGGGACAAAGTTACAAAATAAGTGAAGTGAAAGTGACATAAATTTTTACAAGATTACCCTTTTTCTTCAACTAAGCACAAATTGTACAAGATTAGTAGATTACCCTTTTCCTTCGACTAAGCACAATTTTTACAAGATTGCATCCTATTTAAACGATTCTAGAAGGACACTAAAGAAAACACAAATCATGCTTCATTTACCAAAGTTTCCCTTGTTAGCATGATTTTTCTGTTTTTTTTAAATTATAACTTCATTACACACTCTTAACAAGTGTCTAAAAAACACTAGTTAGTATTTGGGATTATTATATGTGAATGTAACTAACTATGACAAAATGTTTGTGTTTTTTTTTTCAAACATTCAGTCGGTATGCGACATCAGAGAAACCTCACTGTATAATAGTGAAGCCTTGCACGTATCCTAGACAACGAGATGTTGACCATAAGCCGTTACAAGTATTCGGAGGAAAAAACCCCAAAACTTGCCATCCACAAGGATCAAAATGTCTAATGTTATATAAAGATCGTGTAAAATATTTATGTAATGTAATGAACTGAACTTTTAAATTCCGGTTATTTAATGTAACCAGGTATATATGGCAACCATATAAGCTACCACGTGTAATTTTTTTATTAGTCATGTACATCCAATAATCGAGATTTGAAAGTTGATTACATAACATAGACATTTTACAAAAACTTTACATAACATTGATATTCTGTCATAGTTAGTTACATTCACAGGTAATAATCCCTATACAAATACAAATTACATATATACCTCTTGAAACAAATAACGAGAAAATAGTTGAGTTTGATGCTTAGCTACAAACGTTCAAGTCTCAAGATGTGTATAGGATATTGTTCTATTGTGTCGTTTATCTTAGATATGATGTAATTGTACTCTATATTTGACATTTAGTATTTTTCTAGGTGCCTTTTTAATTAATTACTTTGCTGTTAAAAAAAAAAAAAGTTTGCATAAAGCTAATCAACATAATAGAAGATAGGATCCAAGAGAGGTATTTAAACGACGTAGTTTGATTCAAGGAAAGTGGTGTTTAGAAGAGGTGATTAAAGATATAAAAATTTCTGTTGTATTTTTGGCGTTGCATATTTTGTATCATAGATGTTACAACTTGAAAGGCATCCACCTATGAACCTTATCATCATTACCACGTCTTCTGCAAGACACTTCAGTACTTCACTCATGACTCACCATCAGAAAATCCAATGTACATCTAGGTAACCTTTTTTAAATGACATAGTTTTTGATTAAAGCAACGCTCTTATCATAATATGCTGAAAATCTAGTAATTAACATGAATAATCGATTGTCGGATTAGATACATTCTCACGGAATAGCCATTTCAAGATAAAACTTCATTAGGCTTAGACAATTTTACACACAGAGATCAGATCGCCAATATAAAAGAAAAAAAAATGGATGACATACCGTTGAATCAATGGATCATCATCTATAAATGTATAATCATTATTCAACTTAGAACACAAAATATGCGTCAAAAATTGTGTTCCATAGGGTTACGCCAATAAACCTAATTATCATATGTGCATGCCAATGAACAGTGCAAGTATGCAAATATCTATAGGAACCTCTTTAGACCGAAAAGGACCGGACACATATCTTTGACCTTTTATTATTTGTATCAAAACCTTATATATTTGGTCAAAAGCGTGTTACTTTATTATTCATGAGCTGAGCTGTACTTCACTCACTATTAGTATTATTTCCCATTTTTCCCTTTTTATTATCCATCTTCAGGTCCAAGTTTTCCTTCAAAATGGTCCTTTTTGAATTAAATTATAACTTACCTAAAACTTAAAGCATCAGAAACAGATAAATTAACTGTTAAATTTAAAAATACACATTAAATTTTTAACCTTTTTTTCATTTTTTTAAAAACTTTTTTACTTCCCTCAACTCATGGTTTTTGGAATGGAATTCAATCTAATTCCTCACTGTACAAGATTATTTCATTTAAATTACCATTAACCAAAAAAAATAATAATAAACTAATCAATCTTATTAACTCCAACTCTACTCGACGCCGCCGTAAACCGGCCGCCGCCGCTGTACGACGGGGGATTCCTTTCACCGCCGGAAATGTAATTCCTAACCTCCATCCTAATCATCTCTTGCATCACCGACAAAAACTCAGCATTAAACGTCGATCCAACCATCTCAGCCGTCTCCACCGTCACCGGTGACGGCGGCGGACGTGACACGTGAAGCTGCTGCATCGCCGACGAAATCGCCGCAGCCGGTTTCGGATGTGTCACCGATGACGTGTCACTGGACTCAACGCCCGGAAGTGATAGGCTGAGCGACGTCGGAGGATCATCGACCACCGCGGGTGGTGGTCTCGCCACAGGGCGGTACACGTGGGAAGAGGAATTAGCTGGCACGCTTGAATCGCTGACGTCAGATCCAGATGGACTTCCGGGATTTAAATAAAAACCTTGACCCGGGAATCCGGATACGGGTATACCCGACCCGGCACTAACGGATCTTTTCAAAGAAGGCTGCTGGATAGAAAACTCTTGAAACTCTTCATTAGTCATTGAACAAGACTTTCTTTTTAGTGTGGAATTCCAATGGTTTTTAATCGCGTTATCGGTTCGACCAGATAACATACGGGCAATGGTTGCCCATTTATTTCCAAACCGGGCGTGCGCCCGAAGGATGGTCTCATCCTCTTCGGGCGTAAACGCCCGGTGCTCTACTTGTGGAGACAGCTGGTTACACCAACGCAACCGGCACGATTTCCCGGATCGACCGGGGATCGTTTTGCTAACAAGCGACCAGTTCCTTGGACCGTGTTGCTCAACGAGTTGTTGGAGCATCTCATCTTCTTCGGGGCTCCATGGCCCTTTGATCCGATCCATATTTTTTGTAGGGTTTGTTTTGTTATTTTGTTTGGTTATCCCTGAAGGAAAATGTAGTGATGGGAGGATTCTGAATAAATATATATAAAGGTTGAGACTGTGAGGTAACAGGCTGTGAGATTAGTAGGAGGTTGTGTTTGGGATCCAGCTGGATAACTAACACGCGTCATATTATGGGATTGTGCCCGTTTACACATATTACTATTTCCTCTCATTTTCTAGTTTGTTAGATATCCACCAGAATCGTATTCTAAATTTCAAAAACTAGATTAATTAAAGTGGTTACATGATCTGAAGTTATTTTTAAAGTTAATTAATAATGTGTGTAAATTGTTTTCGTAACATAGTATTGCTGACTTTGATGTATAAGTTTACATATAACATCTTGTGAGACGTATGAGATTAAAAACAAATCATTGGCATGTTTAGATTTTTTATTTTGATTGTTGCCATTGAACGAATGGACACGAAAAGTTAAAGATATTGTTATGTAGAATTTAGATTTCAGTACTAATTTATTGATGATTCAATATTGGTTTCATTCAAATTTGTTTATGGTCAACATCGAGGAATGATAAAAACACGTAATATTATGATAATAATAAAATAAATACTGAATAAAGTTTAAATTTTAAACTTCTACTTTTATGCTACAACTTAATTTTAATTTATGATTTCGTTAAGAACAAATGGTCAAAAGTTTTGATCGTGTATAAAAGCTCTTAAAATGTGAAATTATAGAATATCTCGACCTTTCAATAAAATCATAATTATAATGGATTTAGTTTGATATGTTGACCTAGTTGAGGAAAAAAAAAAGGCATGAACAAAGTAAGTTTACTTATGTTAAACGGCTACTTACGATCTTGATCAAATATGGTAATTAAAGACAAAACTAATCAGGTTAAATCTAAATCTCAATCTTTAGTAATCTTGGATTGAACTCTTTTTAGAGAAAGAATTTGCCAGATACAATCTTTGGGGTTGTGTTTAAGGTGCATAAATTGTTTGTACATTTACCATGAAAATCAGGGGGCAGACTTTTAATATGGAATGTACAAGTTTTTTTATGCACGTTAAATACAGCCCTTAGGGTTGTATTTAACATTTCCCTTTAGGGGGTGTTTGGTACGAGTGAATCAAAGAGAATGGAAATCTAATAGAGAATAAATATAATGGGAAACAGAATGAGTATTTGGAAAGAGAATGGATTCCGTCGTTTGCTACAAGCAGAGCATGAATATATTAAAAATACAAAATTTTAAATAAATATTAAATTTAATACATATAACATCATTAAAACCAAAAAAACAAATTTTTTTTTTCCATTCTCATCCATTCTCTACAATTTATTGAGAATGGAGGGAATGGAATCGATTCCCACTTTTTGATTCTCTTTCCCATTCTCCATTACAACTAAACATAAGTAGTCTTTCTCATTCTCTTTCTACCATTTCCATTCCATTGTACCAAACACCACCTTAGAGAATAACATTCATTTATTCTTAGGGTGCCACTAGCCACTTAAAGGTTAAATACGCGTATGTTGTTTATATCTATGAATACTTGATTTGTTACATTCACTTAAGTTGTTTTTATGTTGTTATTGTTACAGATCCTATGATTACCTGTTTTGTCAACTTTTTCTTTTCTTTTCTTTTTTTTTTTTTTTTTTATCATTTACTTGTATTTTGATTTTCAAACAGACTACATCTCACTTTAAACTTTAACTATTTGAACTCTATTGAAAGATTTGTTTCATATATATTTAAAATATTGATTGTTTGGTTCCGTTAGTTCTGGGAACGTACATCATCACAGTTGGCATAACAGAAAGATAAAAGATCTCGCTTTTGTGGTCCTTGTGAAGACAAAATATAAAGGGCTAAATGCTTTGGACTTTTAATTTTTGGGCTAAAAGTGAATAAATAAAACCAACTATAGAGAATACAAAACATCACATGGTGGAAGATAGTTGAGGGGCTGTTACCACACTTTAGAATACTCGTATAACGTACGCATTTAAGATATCGATGTATGATATAAAGTATAAACAGTTACGAGTATATGAACCACATTTAAGTTTATTTATAGAAAGATTAGAAAAAAGGGAACGATATATTTATAACAGTTTTTTTTATCATTCACAATAAATATACATGTTATACAATATAATGTACAACTATATAAAGTATGCATTATTTGTGAATTGCTAAAATTATTTGTATAAAAATTCAAAAGATATATTGACTTTGAACCATAAACTAGAGTAGAAGTTTTTTTTTTTAAAGGAATCAAGATGAGAGAGAATTCGTATAATAAGATTGTATTGTGACAACATATATTGACCGTTGAAAAGAAGTAAAGTAAGGTGAAATAACGGTTGATGTAGAATCAATGAAAATATATATAGTTGTAGTCTTGTAGGTTTGTTTAAGTGTTTGACTGATTGAAATAAAGCAAACTTGCCAGCCATCACCCCTTTTTTCCTCCTTTGGCTTCACGACGGAACAATTATTTTATGTTCTTAAATGATGCACGTATTATATCATTCACATGTTTTATTTATTCATTTAAGCTTGATTAGATTTAGTATGGAGCGTTTGCTTAATTAATAACTAGACGAATAACTATACAATATGGTAACGATTGTAATAGCGGTGGCATGATGATGACACGACGAGTAGAGGTAGTGGTGATTGGTGACAGCGAGTAGGAGTACTCAATTAAATCTAACGTTGCTCATGTTACTAGAAGAATAACATATAAGCTTTTAGTACTATCACTTAAGATTTGTGCTTCCAAGAGTAAAAGAAGGATTATATGTGTGTATTTTAGATAACTGGACCGATAATATAAATTTGTTGTATAAATTTTTCTTGATAGCACTTAGTTAAATACTAGTACTAGATACAAGTATAATTAAGTAAAGGCCATTTAGCATGTTAACTTCAAAAAACACAAATATTTCTCTACTCTAAGCTGAATTTGAGGGAGTGTATATAAAGTTGTTTACTGTTTTTAATGACTTTTTGATAAGCATATTTATTTAATTACAAGGAGAGTCGAAACCGTGAATAACTTTCCTATGAAATCCAAAAACAATGATGAAACAAATCGAAAGCTAGCTCTTAGAAATCATAAGTATGCGGAAAATAGTTGGTTAATTAACTATATTGAAGGTTTCTACTCGAGTATGTATAGCAATCCCCCATTCGACGACGTCCAACATGCAGGAGGTGACTTTCTTCAGAACCCAAAAGTCACATGTTTAATGTGCCTTCACTTATCGAACTCATTAGAGTTAATATTTCTAGATTTTTACTAACATATTTTATGTTCGAATCTTGTAAAGTAAAATAGTATAGTTGATACGAGTATTATATTAGTGATATATAGTCATGATAGTAACAAACAATTGGCATATTCGTTGTGGTTGTTATGTGCACTACTTATATTTTAATTGGTAGATTAGTAGATAACTTATGTTAAGCGACGAAATTATGATTTGCTATTTTTGTAAATGATAGTGTAATTAACTAATATTAAAACTCATGAATAGCCTCGTCAATCACTATTGATCGTGATTGTAAGCTTTGATAGATAATACGCTCCGTTCATTTTATTTTTTGTTGAGTAGTCACAAGTTCAAAAAATAATATTCATGATAATAGTTGTATAATAGAGTAACATCTAGCTATTGAAATAAAAATCTCATCAAATACACTAATACAAGTTTTCTAACCGTTAAATTGTTGGTTTTGGAAGCAACCATGCATAGAGTACTTATACAAAACTATAAATGAGAAATCATATAAAATATATAAAAATCTCAATATTAAAATTGAATTATGTTATGACAATTCTTACGAAAATTTGATTTTGATTTTGGTATATAATTAAATATTACTTTTATGCATGTAATAAGTTGTTGATAACAACTCTATCTTATTACAGTCATTATCATTTTCCATTAAAATTATACCACGCAAATTGCCACCCAACTGGAATGTCTATTTTTAACAGCTGTTTTATTATTGTTTATTTGTTTTGCAATGAAAGAGTATGAACTAAAATATATATGGAGATAGACAAAGGAATAACTAACAATAGATAACTTCCACCAATAGAACGGGAGGTGAAAAAAAGGTGAAATCATAAATGATTTTTTTTTATCATTTTATACATGATATTCGAATATTCGAATCAGGTTTCAATTTAACTATTCTACTAATTATTTGCCTTAAACTTCTTATTCAGTACAACATTTTATTGCATTATTAATTCATTCGTGCGATACGTGCTTACGATTTACAAACCACCGACTTGGGACAAGCTTCTATTAAACTAGCTAGATTATATATGAAGGAGACTACCTGCCAAGCGTTGTAAGATACACACGTATAGATATATTTTTACGTTTCAAAATAAACGCTTTATTTGAAAAATGTATAAGCTTTTAAGAAATATCAAAAAAGAAAATACTCCGTACTACATTATTGGTTCATAAATATATAAGAAAAATTGTCTGTAAAATCATGTTAAACTATCTGGTGTTGGTACTTTTTATTCACATTCTGATTATCTAATTAACTAAGTATTCATTTTAACTAAGAGAGTTAATACGACTATGATTGAAAACTTATCTCATGTAATAGAGACATAACTTACTAAAATTAAATCCATCGTTAATAGTATCTATACATATAATTGTGAAGTTATTATACTTCTAATATGGCTAGCATCAATTAATTAATTTGAATATTTTAGATTTATCATTTTGTAGTTATTATTAAGTTGATAAAATTTATCATTGAAAAGATATCTGTTATTTGAAAAGGCGCCTGGTGATCCGACCAGTTTTTTATTAAAATGACCACACTTTTTGCAGCGAGGGTCGCTGTAAAAAGTCAGTGTACGAAACCGTACACTGTGGACCATCAAGTCAACAGTGTACACACGGTTCTATATATGGAAACAATTAGCGTCCGAAAGTTTAACTATCGTTTTTAATTTCTTTCTATTTGTTCTTTCTATTTCTATATCATTGTTTTTTCATTCACAATCTTCAGTATTATTATTATCAGTTTTAAATATATATATATATATATTATTGTTTTCATCCGAAAGTTTAACTATCATTTTCAATTTCTTTCTATTTGTTCTTTCTATTTCTATATCATTGTTCTTTCACAATCTTCAGTATTATTATTATCAGTTTTAAATATATATATATATATATATTATTGTTTTCATTTATATATATAGATATATAGATATACATTAGATTTTCAATATACTATAAATTGTAGATCTTTAGTATTATTATTATAGTTTATCATTATTTCAGATGGATTTTGAAAGTATATGGGGCGAAATGGGTGCGGAAGGTTTTGAGCTTCACTTAGAAGAACCTGATGAAGAATTTGACATACCAGAGGCGGCCCCTCATTTTGACTACGATGCTAGAATTTTTCACACCGATCAGGTATCCTTGTTAACTTAAAAAAAACTAATTTAGGCAAATATCATTATTAGTTTATATTTTAGTAGTATTTAATTTGTGTTTTTTTGTTAAATTTATTGCATATTTAAAATGTTAGATATTTATTAGTATACAAATTAATGATAATTTTTAAAAAAAAACTAATTTAGGAAATATCATTAGAATATTTATATTTTAGTACTATTTAATTTGTGTTTCGTTGTTATATTTATTGCAATTTTAAAATGTTAGATATTTATTAGTATACAAATTAATGATAATTTTTATAAAAAAAACTAATCTATGCAAATATCATTAAAATATTTATATTTTAGTACTATTTAATTTGTGTTTCGTTGTTAAATTTATTGCAATTTTAAAATGTTAGATATTGCATATTTAAAATGTTAGATATTTATTATTATACAAATTAATGATAATTTGTTAAAAAAAACTAATTTAGGCAAATATCATTAAAATATTTATATTTAGTACTATTTAATTTGTGTTTCGTTGTTATATTTATTGCAATTTAAGATGTTAGATATTGCATATTTAAAATGTTAGATATTTATTAGTATACAAATTAATGATAATTTGTTAAAAAAAACTAATTTAAAATGTTAGATATTGCATATTTAAAATAGGAGCTGATTTGCTCAAGGTAATAATTACTCTGCACAAGGAAAATATTATCAAATGACTTTAATACCCCTATTCTTGATTTTACTAAACCCCCTATTACTTGTAAACTTTTACCGTAATTTTGTATAAATATATTGTTAGTCCAAAAACTAAATATTGCTAGAATATAACAAATTTATCTGTTTTTCATTTTATTGATAAGATATGTATTATGTTTGAGAAATATCATTAGAATATTTATATTTTAGTACTATTTAACTTGTGTTTCGTTGTTATATTTATTGCATATTTAAAATGTTAGATATTTATAAGTATACAATTTAATGATAATTTTTATAAAAAAAACTAATTTAGGTGTTCGATTCACACGAAGAATTGTTCAACTGGGCCAAAAGTACAGGATTGCAGCTTGGTTATGTGTTAATCAAACGACGAACAAATTCCAACTTAGCTGGTGTAAGAAATAAAGTGACGATAGTCTGTAATCTTTCTGGGAAAATGGATGATAGGATAAGCGGCCTCGTTAAAAAGACACTTAAGTGTCAGTGCCCCTTTAGATTAATCGGTCGTTTAACTGATGATGGTTGGAGGATAACCGTTGTAGACGACACACATAATCACTATCCAGCTGAGAATCTGGAGGGTTACGCGTACGCAAGAAGGTTGACTGAAGAGGAGAGATTATTTCTGGAAGAAGAATATCATCGTGGTAGTACGCCCCGTAGGATGTTAAAGCTATTGAAAGAAAAATTTCCAGGAAACTTGACCCGCAGTGATGACATTTACAATTTCCAAAAGCTATGCGGAAGAAGGCGGCCGAAAAACATGGGAACACTCCAATGCAGGTATATCATATCAAATTTACATATCTTTTTATTTATTTACTATGATAGAGTATCGGAAACGACATATGTACGCCATATTGTTCAAACGAAACAGGTTATGTTCAGTTTGCTTAAGGAGCATAATTACTTGTATTATCATACAACAACAGTGTATCTGGTCGGTTGGGGAATCTGTTTTTATACATCCGACAGCATTTTAAATTGTGGCGTGCATTCCTTATGTTATCCAAATAGACGCCACGTACAAAACGAATATGTACAACATGCCATTGGTCGAGATCGTTGGTGTCACTCCAACAAACAGGACCTTTAGCATATCATATGCGTTTATCATAAGCGAACAAGAGCATAATTATAGATGGGTGTTGGAGTGTTTGAAGTCGACGTTAGGTGAAGGCTTTGCTGTGCGTGTCGTACTCACGGACCGGGATCTGGCGCTAATGAAAGCATGCAAAACCGTTATGCCTGAAGCATACCATTTACTGTGTAGAGTGCACATATGGAGGAACATAGACAAATTTAGCATGCCATCGTTAAAAGGGGAAGGGAAATGGGGGCCTTTTTACTGATGGTGGAAAAAACTTTACGAGTCCCGCACACTAGAAGAGTACACCAACAATTTATCATATTTAAAAGAGAAGATGGGTCCCCGTTTAGACAGTAATTGAAGTGCTTTTGAAGTTTTTTTTTTCCTAATTTTTGTTAATCACATATACCACACAAGCTAATCACATGTAAATTGACAGAGGTTTACAAGTACCTGCAGAAGGAGTGGCTTTCCCCGTACAAGGAAAAGTTTGTGTCCTTTTGGGTGGATCAGCACCTCAACTACCGTAATTACACTACCAACAGAGTTGAGGCTGAGCATTCACTCCTCAGCACCTCATTTCCTTATTTTAATCAATTTTTTAACAAATTTTAATCTACGTCATTTTTATTTTGTCAATATTCTAACCAAAAAGTAAAACACCTAACACTAATGACTAAAATATTCTAACAAATCAATATATTAACTTTTTAACTTAATTTTTTATACTTTTGAACTTAATTTTTATAATAATCTTATGTATATTTTGTTGAACTAAATTTATTACGTCTTAAGTAGTTTATTTAATCAAAATTTTACATAATCTTGCCTATATTTTAATCAATTTTTAACAAATTCTAATCTTCTTAATTTGCATTTAAGATATATATTCTAACAAATCACTAACAAAACAAATTCGTGGCTCTAACAAATCACTAAATTATCAATAAATCAAAACTAACTATACTAACAAACCTATTAAAATCCTATAAACAACTAATAATCCTAACAAAACTAACAAAACTAATAAATATACAAAAACTATACTAACATACCAATATTCTAACAAAACTAACAAAACTAATAAATATACAAAAACTATACTAACATACCAATATTCTAACAAAACTAACTAATTAACAAAACTAACAAAACTAATAATAACATACCAATATACTAACAAACCTATTTAAATCCTATAAACAACTAATAATTATAACAAATTAACAAAACTGATATATGTACAAAAACTATACTAACATATCATGGAGGCCCGAATTTTTTCACTTTTTGCAGCGAAAAAATTAGTAATGGTCTAGATACTAAAAAATAATGGTTTGGATATTGGGAAAAGCATAAAATACATACCACAATTTGAAAGGCCCGAGTTTTTTCATTTTTTGCAGCGAGGGTCGCTGCTTTGAAATGGCTTGAAAATTTGGGGGAAGACGACCGACCGAAATTTGGGGGAGGATAATCCCGACACTGGCGGTACTGCGGTGGCGGTGGACGGCGGCGGCGGCTGGCGGTACTGCACGGTGGTGGCTGGCGGTGGACGGTGGTGGCTGGCGGCGGTAATGCAATAGATGGTGGAGGAAGAGAAGGCTGGCGGTACTGCACGGTGGTGGCTGGCGGTCGACGGTGGTGGCTGGCGGCGGTACTGCAATAGATGGGTGGAGGAAGAAAAAGTGTTATATTTTGAAGGGTGGAGGAAGTGTAATCTGAAAATGATGGAATAGATGATGGGTGGATCTGTTTTTAAAAAGGCGCCGGGTTAACTTATTGCAGCGACCCTCGCTGCAATAAGTGGAGTAACGGTCGGGTCAAACATTTAAAGCGGTGAGTGGAAGCTGACGTGTCGAGGGTTATTGCAGTGACCCTCGCTGCAAAATGTGTCTGGTCAAATTACAAAAAAAGGTGGTTGAGATACGGGCCGCGTTTGAAAAGGTTGGACGGCTTGAGGTATCATTTTATGCAAGCTGTTGAGATATTTGTTGCTCATAAAACAGAAAAAGGGATACGTATCCGGTTAGGGATGCTGGTACGGTGTACCTTCTACCTAACTTTAATTATTGTACCAAATGTTTGTTTCTTTTCCTTCATCTATATATATTCTCTTTTCTTCACCACACGCTTTCTTTCAGATTTATACAATTTCTACTTTAGCCCCTTACTGTTTGTCATTTTCATTAGTTTTACCCTCTGATTCTCTTTTCATTTAAAGCAATCCCGATTTATGTCCAATGTTTTTATCCAAGTCCCCCAAGGTAAATAATGAGTAATTGGTCAATTACGTGTTCTACATATTCGCTAGTCACTGTTAAAAGGCTTCCAAATTTTATCCAAACATCACCAATCAAAATGATAGATGAGTTATTATGTTTCATAACCATAATCACAAGTTTTAATATGATGAAAGAAAAACAAGGACATAAAAATTAACTTGAAACACTTTAGGTATAAGAGAGTTTGATAATGATTTATCTTGATCAATTATCAATTTCCATTGTATAAAGCTATAATTTTGAGGTAATTTTCGAATCTAACATATTTTTCTCGAATTATCTTTTTGTAAATTGAACATGTGACATTGTGATGTGAATCCTTTTATGTAAAAATAAAGAAAAAGAAGTTATACCGTACTAGTAGACTTCACGACAAAGAAGCCGTATAACGTACAGTAACACCCAATAATACCGTTTCTTTTCGTTTCCTTTTTAAATGCTTTTTCACTTGTAATGTTTTATTGTTTTATTTATTTCGTTTTTTATGCATGGGACATCATCTTTGTTGTTCGACCGTTAACAAGCATGTGCAAAGAGAGAACTAAATCACGTGGGAGGTGTTCATGACCCACACGTGCGACTTGTAACACCATTCTTTTTCTAAAAATAAAAAAACTTGTACAGATATTATGCCTTACGGTTGTTTAGTTTGTCATCATTTTCGACTACATATATAGTTAGATTTATTCCTACTTAATTAATTGATGTATGGTAAAACTTAGCCCGTGTTAACACACTTTGCATTTTCTTATCATCGTGTTGTATAGCTTCTGCGAAAAAAATATATAAATAACTCATGATCGACTTTCACTCGTCGATTTATATGCAATAGCGAATCCAATGTTGTAGAGAGAAAAAGGAAAGGGGAATTGAAAACAAAAAAGGAACCCAACAAATTTTTAATTACCTTTATCTATCTAAAAATAAACTAAAATTATTATAAAATAATCTTACTTTTTAAATACCATAAATAAATTTATAATAATAAATTAATATATAACTGTATATTTTTAATACAATTAAAACTTTTATATTATTTATTAATTAATTAATAGATAGATTTAAATTTTTAATACAATAAAAACTCTTATATTGAAAATAATATTATATCTACTGTTACTATAATTGCCTATAATTGCCTATTTCCATTATTTAGTTTATTTATAATTTACTATAAAATATAAAAATAAAACTTATTTAATCTAATCCATAAAATATATTAATTTGATTAATAAATAATAACAATATATCTATATCTCAAACTAATAATTAATAATCTATTCACCTAAAAAAACGTGGTTGGAAATTTTCTAAGAGGGAGTTATGCCCTTTTTTCAAATGGGGATTAATGATCATTATATGTTATTTTAGTGTCTCACGAGAGTTATAAAAGTTGATGCAAATCAGGTCATTTTTCTAATGGGTGTTGGAGTTTGAAGTTTTTGTATCAAATTATTATTGTCTATATTAGTCGTCAAATTTAACAAAACATATTGAGTTTTTTTTTTTTTCACATTTTTTTTTACTTTATACTTTTAACAAAAATTGTCTTTTTCCCGTTTTACCTTTTTATTTAATTAATCATTTATAATTGCTACATGATTAACATCGTTTTTTTATTATTATTTCAACTATTCATAACACACATTTAAATAAAAAAAACTAACGAAATATATAACATAACTAATTTTTGTGAATTAAAGAGTATTTTTTTAATAATCATTAAATCAAAATGATTCACTGTCCTGCTAAAAAGACGGCTATTGCAACTTCATCCATGTTTTTCCCTTTTAAACGACACTATGAAAAAATAATCATCAATATGGTTTCTCAGTTTAATGTTTTCATTGGAATAAATTATTGCTTGATACGATGTTAAGTTCCCATTTTTGAGACAAGAACATGTTATATTAATGTTTGGAAAACTTAAATGGAACAAAAATGCGAAAAAACACCGTTAAGTAATCCGTAATAGAAAGCCCAAACGAGATGCGACGTGACAAAATCCAAAATAATGGTAATGGTAAGGGATATAGGCATAAAAAAGTTGCAATATATTGTTTGAAAAATCAAGAGGAAAAAAAGTATGCAAAAACCAATAAATAACCCGTAATAAATGGATCGGACGGGATACAATTCGACAAAATTTTACAAGATGTTACATGGACGAATAGTAACTCGCCACTTCATCCGTTCATTCCTCTTAATATTATGTATAATATAAATAAAAGTTTCAGTAATTTTTCTTTTAATTTTTGCATAATTAAAAAATAATGAGTAAATATAAGAAAAGTAATTTATTAAAGGGTGAGCCTCATACTCTAAATCGTTATAGATGATTCAACGAGGTAGCAAAATTACAATCCCAAAGCGTCAGGTAAAAATAACATTACTCTAAAATGAATGTGTCGAAGATAAAATTCTAAAGAAAGTTTTGTTTACTGTATTAGACTATTATGGAGTAGTTAGTTATTGGGTTTTTACTTATTATTATAGCTCAGTGGTTGAGCACCAATTTTACATATTAGAGGTCTTGAATTCGAGATATGGAAAACACATTTGAAAGATTTTTACAATAAAGTCCTCCAGTGAAGCAGGAAAAGGCAGAGTTTTATCCCAATTAAATGTCGTGCCTTCAGACAGTTTAGTTGAAAATTTCTCTTCTTATTGCGAGCAAATAATCTACACCTTTAAAAAAAGAATTAGGTTGACGCCAGCTAAACGCATTTCCAAGTTTATTTTCTACTTTAAGAAAGTGGACTAATATATATCCATTTGCTTTTCTCATTCCATCATCTTCCTAACCCCCTTTTCCTTTCTTAATAAATTATAACAGATGTCTTTGAATTGTAAAAATTAGACTAATAATTCATGATTATTTCCAACCGAAACTTAATATCGAACAGAATTTAATTTTTCTAATTAAAAGAGTTACATATTTCTCACACTGAAATTTCAATAGACATGGACTTACCAACATCTGTTAGTAGATTATTTCGATAATCAATTTTATATCTCACTCGATCATTACAGAATTGTATATCATTATTGTTAGTTGTGTGACTCGGTTTTTAAACGGGGTACATTACAAAAAAAAAGAAAAAAAAGAAAAAAAAGAAAGAAAGAAGTATACATGTCGATATTATATATGCCCTTGATAATATAAGGATTATAAATATTTCTCAAGAAAGGATTTGTGATTATGTGTTGGATAATTTATTTGATTGAGACATTAAGCACAAGCAAAAACACAACTTAACAAAGGTAAAGAGTTATATTTCCCTATAAAATTCTTAGATTTAAACCCTATTACATAAATATTTTTAAGGTGGCCACTAGGGGTGAGCAAAAACCAAACCACAAAAAACCGAAAAAACCAAACCACAAAACCACCCCATAATAAAAAACCGATTTTATGGTTCTTGTATTTAGAAAAACTAAATTAATGGTTCGGATTTTGGTTGCATATAATAAACCAAACTAAAAAAAAACAAACGGAACCGCATTATATATTATCAATAAAATTGAATTAAATTTTAATATTAATTATATATATATATACATCTCAAGATACTAGATCATAGTCTTTCATATGTATATAATGGGCAGTCCATTTATTGTCGTATTGCTCAAGATAACATACCCTAGCTTTTCATACGTGTGTGTGTGTGTATATATATATATAGTATACCCTATTTTTCTCAAAATCAACAAAGTAGACTTGTTCGATATTAGCGGTGTTTACCCTTTTTTAGTGGTGCTACTCCAACCTCGAGTATCACATATAAGGGTGAGCAAAAGTAAACCATAAACCACAAAAACCAAAAACCAATCCGAAAAACCAACCCGCTATAAACCATTTACAAATGGTTTAAAATTTTAAAAACCCACAATAATGGTTTGTGTTTGGTTTTAGCTAAAAATCGCACCATAATCACCCCTAGTGGCCACTGGCCAAAGATTGGCTATACGTGAAAAATCCCGATTAATCTGCTACAATGAGCTATAATGCCTTTTTTATTCAAGTCGTTAATTAACTGATTGTAGTTAGCATAATTAATAGTTAACTAATATTATACCAATGGGGTTGGTGGCTCATTAATAAGGTCTTTGACCTTGGGGAATCCACCTGGGTTCGAGTCTCACTTCCCATACTTTTTGGGGTGGATTACTAAGGATTTTTCGAGAATTATGGGTTTCATCTCAGACATGCATGTAAGTTAGGACTAGAAATAGATTAGAATGCCGTTCTAAAAATAAAAAAATAATAATAAAAAAAATTGATTGCAGTTAGCAATCGGATTACGGTCACATTAGGGCTCCGTTTGGTTTTAGAAAATATTTTATGGTTTCCATTTTTAATTTTCTAGAAAATGAGAAGGGTTTTTATTTTTTAGAATACAAATAAAAATTTTGAAAACGCGTTCTAATTTGAAAATTAAAAAATATGATAGGGATGTGAGAGGAAGGGAGGGGGGAAATGGAAAATGAAAATGAAAAACAAAAAACAAGGAAAAAATGTTTTTAGGTTTTCAATTGAAAAATAAAAAAATATTGTTTTTTATTTTCTTGAAAAATATTCTTAGAAAACTATTATTAGCTAGCGTTTTCTATTTTTCATGTGTTCTTGGAAAACAAAAATAGAAAACAAGGGTTCTTTTACACAACCAAACGCACCCTAGATTTCTAGTCGTACATAACTATGTTTTCCAATTTATTTTTCTTAGCATGTAAGTTAGCATTTGTGTGTGTGGATATAGTCGAACCAATGGTTCCTTTTATCGTAATATAAGATTCGACCAATTAAACTAAAATAAAACACAATAATCATGATTGATATTCTTTTGGTCGATCAATTAATTCATTTTAAATTTCCATCTTTATTATAATTTAAACAAATAAGTTTATTTCAAAAAGATAAAGAAAACCACTACACAGGAATCCCGCTAACATAAGCGGCATGCTGCATTCTCTCTATCGTACTGTCCAAAGTACCTCACTCGTACACCCACTTTTTTTTTTTCCTTTACACTTTTTCTTTTTCTATTATTGGCTCTCAAAAAAAAAACTTATTAAAGTTGATCAAGTTCCACTAAAACCTGTGTAGGTTAGCTGCATTTTTGGATTTTTTTGGAATACTTAGGCTCTAGGAAACCATACACACAACTTGTATGTTTTGCTTCTCTATGTTGTAACCTTTGTTGGGAAAGGTTTTTCTTTTGTATAAAATGCCAAGTTGTTTGTTGTTTTTTACTTAAAAGAAAGACCATGTGCATTTTATATAGGTAGAGGTAGGAGCGTGTGAGAAATATAACAATGTCAATATAATTCATGAATTCATCCGTCACTCCAAATGAGGAAACGAGAACAGAGCTGCAATTCAAGTACACACATCAAATCGAATGCGACTAACAGTTCGAGAGCTGACACCAGATTGAACGCGACTGAGTTCTCAAATTATTTGGACCTCCTATGTTTATGAGATCTGGAATTGTTTTAATAAAACTTTAAGCAGTAAGGAAAAAGGTCGTGTGATTCACGTACAGGCACCTCCTTGGAGCTGCCGTCGAGCTATATATGCCATTAACTCATTGAGTCATTAACTACTTAGCTACTAGAAAACTCATAAGGTTAAGCTCAATGTCTAAAATACAAACAGACAAAAAAAATAAAAAAGATCACATTTCTCATATTGACAATCGCTTAATATACCAAATTCTATCTCTTCCTATCACTACAACCACATAAAATTTGGCAAAAAAGGTGGGGTAGAGGTTTTTCAAAAGTCCTGGTTCCAGACATATGTGTAATTTAGGAGTAAAATAAAATGCCAGTTAAAAAAAATAAAAACTAAAATCCTTAATATTCGGAGTAACAATAAGGTTTTCAAGACTAGCAGCAAGATTAGGAGGGGGACGAATAAAATCTTCATGACAAATTAGGCAAAGCAAATTTCAACGGAAAGGGTTTAATTGTAGTTATAGCTATTTTTTCTAGAACCAAGTGATACAAGTTGCTTGTCGCTACACACTACAGTCTACGGCTCTTTATCGGGAAAACTTTATGCATGAACTCCACCAAATTAACTGCATGACTAATGCAAGAGAAAAAGAAATCGATCCGAAGATCCATTTGTTAATTCTTATGACTCTAACAATAGCATCATGTTTAAGAACAGGTTGTTCTGAATAGAAGAAAGTCTGCCTGTGGGTAAAGTGTCGTGTTAGCAGCAGCCACCTACTGATCAGGGTTGGCTTGAACTCAAGATGACGACTCACATATTTGATCCTGAATCGCAGACTTAACCATATAAGCTTTGCTCAAGAACCGCACCATTCATAACCTCTTTTCCAACTCCCAGCTTGACTTTAATCCTTTTAGAGTGAGGTTCCATCCAGATAAACACTGCATGAATCAACCTTGCTTATTTCAAAATCAATTTGAGCTTTATGCCAAGTTCTAGGTAGCTGCAAGTAGCAATCACATTCAGGGCAGTGAATGATGATAGCATGCTTAGGAAGAACTTTGACACACATATTGGCATTTAGCAAGCCTCCGAGGCCATTCGCTAACACAACACACTAGCATCAAAGATTTACCAAACCATAACATAAATTTGCTACATCAAATGACAAACAACTGATGAACTTCTAGTGATGTAATTTTCATTATCACTGGAAATTATGCCAAGTAGTTCTAAACTTTACCAAAAAGACCAACTCCAGAACTTAAAACTAGCAGATCCCCAAGACTGATGTTTACGTCATTCATGGTGGTTCATCCACGGATACGTTACTAGCTTTAGTAGAGTGTTCAGGCATCATGACACGTCCACCCAAGGAGTCAACCGGATGTGTGTCCAAGGCCCACCTTTTCATCCCATTGCAACCATGGGTGGTGGTGGTGGTAGCAACCCTGCCCTGAATAGAAGATGTTGCACTGGATCTGAGGGTTGTGCACCAACTGATAACCAATACAAGAGATTGAATGTAAGAAATAAAAGATGACATTGCCACTATTCTTTTTAAAATCCACATGTACTTGCTACCCTATCATTACCAAGATTTCTATGTTTTCCAGAAATCATGTTACAATAGTTAAAAGTTCAAAATATAAAACTTGCCGGTTTACTCTAAAGTCAACCTATACATGTAAGTATATTTGTTTAATTCATTTGGGAGGCAATAATAAGACTAAACAGAATAACTGTAAAGTAGACAAACACACTGATAGTGTTTCTTACATGTATTATCAGCTTAATTTACCTTAGTCGTTTACTAGAGCCTAAACTGTCTTTCATTTTCAATCAACTAGCATCTTACATTGGAAATGCAAGCAGCATAATTTTGGTCTTGTTATTTAAACTAGTAAAAATTATTATAGTTTACCACCCAAAAAAACATCGGTTTTCCAGTATTAACCATCCAATTTAAGATAAGCAACACTCATCATATTCACACAAAAACATGACGTTACATATATATCACAAAAAAGTATTCGTTCCCGATTTATGAATTTTATTATTTGCTATTTTCGAATAAAGTGTCCATCAAACAAGTATCAGCAAGCCCATCCATTAAATTTAATCTTATCTTAAGAAGCAATGACATGTACAGCTATTTATATTAATAATAATCGAGCAACATTTTTTTGTTTCATCACAAGGAAGCAATTTGTATTCCAGTGGTTTACACGACACGTCCTTCTGCAACTATAGTGCACAAACGAAACATTTCAAACATCTTAAATGTAGATACTGCCAATTACATATCAGCAAATGATAAACAAAAAGACTGAGAAATTATCAACCAGAAAACTTACTTCACATGTTTGAAATTAAGTCCCATTCGTTTACCACCATCTTGACCTGTATTAACCATTGAGTCTACCAACAAAAAGCAGCCGGTTATCAGTGGCTTCAATTAAGAAACACAGTAGGAATTACAAACAGCTGGATTTTCGGGTTTATTGGATGTACACTATGAATGCAAGTATCTAAGTATCGAGACCTTAAGTTACAATACTCAGTTCCCAGTAAGAATATGCCAATATGAAAGTCAAATAATCGGTTTTTACTGATAAGTTTGATACTAGCTGCAGCAAAACTGATCATCAAATTGTACATTTGCCCTAACTTTATCAATAACTCATAATATAATCACAATGATACATTTTAAACCAAGCGGTAAACACGCAGTTTTATTACTAACTTAGTGACTTTAAATTGCGCTTGCAAAACGGCAGATTCAAAAGGCAGGTCAACCTACTTGTTCAGAAACATGTTCTCTCTCTGATTTTTTTTTTTTTTGTGTGCAAATAAGCAGATTTCCAAATGATTTGTCAAACACTAGTTTCTGACTATTCGCGGTTTGCAAACACCATAATCAAATAACCCTACCTCTTCACAAATTCGGAAGAGCCTCTTGGCAGGATAAAATTATAACTTTGAAAATCATACTTCATGATCTTTTCCACTCGTACATGGAAACTGATACAAACCTCAAGGTTTACACAAAAAAAAAGACGAGTCAAAGCAGCTGATGAGAATCAGGAGCAATTTAATGCTATTTCTGGATTCTGGGTGGACCCATTGGGTGAGCAAACTATTGGGCAACTTGAAGCGAAAGAAGCAGTTCAGATCCTTCAGATTAGGGGCAGTTAACTTCAGTTTTATTATATTAGCAGGCCTACGTTTTAGTTTGGTTATTCAAGTATTTTTCTTTCATGTAATAACATTATAATGGAGACATGCCATCTCGAATTTGGCTTTTCTTTCATCAAACTTTGAATCACTTTCCCGCTTATCCTTATGATCTTTAATACTATTTATCATTGGTTCCATTGCCAAGAAATTTGAAAGCATGCTACAGACCCGATTCAGATGAAGGCAGTAACCCACCAGACCCAATTGCAACATAGTTGGCCACCATAGCTAAAAAATTAAATAAACTACAGAGAGATGTTGTGGCTCCCAAAACACAATCGCACCATAAGAACTGATTAGATAGCAATTTCAAAAAGCAAGACGAGGGTGAATCATTCTGACATCCTCATAGGTACCGCCCCTAAAACGAAATTGATTTTCCCACATTTAGTGATGCCGTGATGGATACCCTCAAGGTTGCGTCCTTAAGGCTGAGAAGTATTTCCTTCACTACAATATATCGGAAGAAAAGAAGGTAGATGTTGCGTGAATGCACTTGGAAGGAGACACACTAGATTTGTATCCCTGGCTTTCCACTGACCAACCGAAACGGTATTGGGATAAAATAATTCGTGCCCTAAAGAAAATTTTTGGGCCTGCGGAGATTCAAAACTCAGATGAACATTTGTACAGCCTAGGAATGGTACAAGAGTACCGACAAGAAATCGCTACACGTTCTTCCTGGGTTTCTAATTGGCCTGGACATTGTTTCCTAGGGGTGTTCCTCAATGGCCTCAAAGAAGAACTGAAAGCGGATGTAAGAATTCAGAAACCGAGAACGGTATACAGAGGGTGAGTTTGCTTTGTAATTTGGGCCAACCTGGACAGCACCTTCAAACTCAAAACAACCGACCCCAAATCTTCAACTTATACACCAGCCCCATCCACCAACTTCAAAAAACCCCAACGAATTTCTGATGCAGAAAAAAGTCCTGCTGCTCAGGGGTGAGTGTTACCTGTGTGGGGACATACGGACCAGGTCATAGGTGTAAAACAGGCACTCTAAAGGTGCCGGAAGTAGCGGAGACTTCGATGAGAAGCCCTTTAATGAGGCCGATCAGACAGAGGGAGATAATAGCAATGTTGCCTAGATCAGCTTACATGCGATTTTTGGTAAACCTTATAGTTATGATAGTTCAAGGTATATTGGAATCTACTGAGTTACTAGTTTTAGTTGATCGGAGATCCACAATTTCACCTCAGATGTATTGGCAAATGAATGAAACTTGATACCCAAGCAATGACACCTTTTGGTGTTCAAATAGGGACTCACACTTCAAATCAATGCCTCAAAGATGTTCAGAACTTTTATCCTTTTTCAGTGGGTGGTGCAGATTTGGTATTGGGAATTTAGTGGCTGTTCGACCGGGCAGATTTGGTATTGGGAATCCAGAACTTTTATCCATTTTCAGTGGGTGGTTCATATTTGGTATTGGGAATTCAATGGCAAACGTACAAACTCTAGAGTATTATAACGGGGACCCTAAAGTCATCAAATTTTCAACATTTAGCTGTTCGACCGGGCAGTAATCCCGAAATTCCAACCCTATTACGACCTGTTATAAAACACCATAACCACGTTTTTGAAGAGCTGAAAAATCTTTCCCCATAGCATCCACAAAACCACTCAATTCCCCTACTTTCAAACTCGACGCCTCCCAAATACGTTCATATCAATACCCCCACTCTCAAAAGGCTGAAATAGAGAAACAAGTGGAAGAATTGTTAGTAGCAGGCTCTATTCGATCAAACAATGATCAATTTTCATGCCAGATTTTGTTGGTCAAGAAGGGTAATACTTGATGTGTGTGGATTACAGGGCTCTAAACAAGGTTACTATAGCCAATAAGTAACACTCCCAAATATTGATGAACTGTTAGATGAGTTGTCTGGCACACGGTGTATTCAAAGTTAAATTTACATATCAGGGTACACGACACGGACATACCAAAAAAAGCCTTTCACAGTCATTCTGGGCACACTGAGTTCAAGGCTATGCCATTCGGCCTAACACACACTCCCTTTACATTTCAGGCTGTCATGAACGACTTATTTCGCCCCTATCTTTGTTGTTTTACACTAGTATTTTTCGATGACATATTACTATATTAGTATACATCCCCGACATGGAGCAGCACCTCTCACATTTGGAACAAACCCTGAAGTTACTATACAACCACCAGTTTCTTTGGACAATCCACGGTTTCCTTTCTTGGACATGTCATCACTGCACAGGGTGTACAGGTTGAAGTGTTGAACAGGAGAAAGCCTCAGTTGTACAATCATGGCCTACTCCTTCTAATGTCAAAGAAGTTAGGAGATTTCTGGGTCTCACACTCTCACATGTTACTACCGGCGTTTTGTGCAAAATTATGGTATGATTGCACGTCCCCTAACAAGCCTTACTAAGAAAGTCGGGTTTGTGTGTTGTCTAGTGTGACGCGTCATCAGCAAGAGTTGGACCTATTTTGTCTCAAGAGGATCACCTCATAACCTATTTCAGGAAAGGATTTTCTCCAACTAATCGGGTTAAATCAGCATACAATCGAGAACTATTAGGCATTGGTTCTTGGCGGTAGGGCGTATCGTCATTCATATGATCATTACACCTTGAATGTCTTATTGGAGCAGAGACTTACTACAATCGAACAACGGTTATTACTCATACTCATGCCCTGTGATTTTTCTATAAGCCATATAGCTGGGAAAGGAAATACGGGGGCGGTTGAACTCTCTAGGAAACTCCAATCAAGTGAACTATTGAACTCTGTTGGTTCCCTACCGTCTTGAAATCACTAACATCAGAGTGAGGCTTCAACAAGATTTTTTAAGGGCAGAGTGATTATTCCTAATATACCCAATCTTAAATTAAATTGCATCAAGAATCACACTTCTCCAATGGGTGGACATTTAAAGACTTTTAAACGCTTGTCTACTTATTTTATTGGCCAAATATGAAGCAGGAATTACGGATAATTGTGCAGCAATGCTTGGTTTGTCAGCATCGAAGTACCAAACATTATCCGCAGCAGGTTTACCACAGCCCTTAGCAAACCCGGTTCAAATATGGGAGGATATTTCTATGGATTTCATTGTGTGCCTGCTAAAATCAAACAGGTTTACTACCATCTGAGTGGTGGTTGATTGCCCAAGTTAATATGCCCATTTCCTAGGTCTAACTCAACCCTATAGGGCTAAAAGCGTGGCTGCCATATTTTGTAAGGAAATCGTCTGTCTACATGTAGTTCTTCGCTCCATAGTTTGTGATTGGAATGTCAATTTCATGAGAATCTTTTGGCAGGAACTCTTTCGTTTGAGCAACTCTTAGCTGCAATTAAGCACTAGCTACCATCCTCAAACAGATGATCAAACCGAAGTAATAGTGATACGTACTATTGATACAAATTATGTTCTAATAATGCATCCATTTGAGAAACGCTCTTGGGCACCTGATACTTAACCAGTCTGCAGCGGTATTTGGGTCATAAGTAAATTTAGTGACCTGATCCAAATCCATGTATATGTAACTTATATAACCCAAATTGTACAATTTGATACTTAAGTACTTAACCAGTCCGCCACAGTCCTAGTTCCTTTCTGATATATATTTGATTCCATAAATGAAGAGATTATGTGGAAAACAGGGACGGAGAGAAAGAGAGAGGAAGAGAACAATGCAGCAAAAAAATTAAGGAGCTTTCAAGAGAGGTTAAAAGTACCTTGTTGTTCTGGTAGAGAAGATGATGATAGCAGTTATCTTTTACTTTTAGTCTGCTGGCATCTCCTTATTGGCTTAAATTAAATAACAAGGATCTGACGAATTCTAAGATATCCATTGTTGTATCTGACAGTTTAGGCTCTTCCCAGATCTAATATGACAATCTTAAATAATGACTTAACAATTTAATATCGTTCATGTTTAAAGTCAATAAAATCAACAATCTAGATGAAAAGTCAATAAAAAAGAGTTGACTCACCGAGTAAATTTTCATATTGCATTATCATTGGCTTAAAGGGCGTCACATGGATCACCAATTTAATCCAACGGACACAAACTAAACATGAAAAGAGAACCAATTTGAGGGCTTTTATATTCAAGACTTGATATAGCAGAGACTGGATCTGCTAAACAGTTTTGATGGATGGGGTTTACAGTCAGCTATCATATTGACCAATAGAGAGTGTCAATATAGATAGTAATCAGTTCACAACAGCACATGGAAGCATTTTAGAAAGAGAGGCGACCTTGCAATCACCAGGATATAATTTGTGATGTAATCGTGCAAGCATATTATTCTGTTTGGTACAAAGTTACCAACTTACCATGTATAATGTTCAAAAGAGATTAGAGGTGGCAATATATGAGCAGGTCATGTGGGTTGCATAACGAGTTTGGGTTAAAACAGACCCGGGCCGGGTTGTCCCACATACACAATTTTAGTATTTTGTACAATTGTAAAAAAAAATTATAGATGGTGATTGTGTTAATTATAACTACAAACCCGTAGTATTACAATCATAATCTGAATCTTAAAAATAAAACAAAACTATGAGGTTGTATGCATTTAAGTATAGATGTTGGGACGTTGGGTGCTTTAAACCCATTTGACCCACTCAGCTTATCACTTTTTTTTTTGGCCCGTTTGAGATAAAACACAACATAAATCAAGTACTACTTTCATCCTCCCCTCACTATTGTGTGGGACTTTTCAGTAAAAGTACATGGGTCACCAGGGTTCAGTGTAAAAGGATTCTATGGAAATACAAAGTGACTTCTAGTCATCAGGTTTAAGGTAACAGATATTTTCTACAGAGGGTCGCATTATTGTAGATATTAAATCAGTAAAATAAAAGATCCAGTCATCAAGTATAAGATAACGGATATTTTAAAAATTACGGTTTATGAGAGTTGATATCAGTTACCTCAGTTGGAGCTCCAACAAGGCCAGTTCATATTATAAAGATACTTGTTCAGAAAAAAGCATTCTGAACAACCTTTCTTCTGAGTTCCCAGTTTCCTTTCCATTTGCAAAGGCTGCTTCTTACCAAAGATTCAAGGTGAATTTCGCCACTTTGCTTCCCTATTAAACGTTCAGGGTCGATTGCAAATCAATCCACTAGTCCAAGATTTTCTGTCAAGCTTTCTGCATCTTCTATTCATCAAGCTATCAGTCCATGCTCATCCATTAGCAGGCAACAAGAAAACAATATAATTTCAGTTTTTTGATATAGGTAGAGATTTTAAGTATAAATATAATGGTAGAAGGTCACCTCAAACAAACAAAACTAAAAGCACATGACGCTCTACTGTATTTAAAGCAGTTTTCTTTGCATTTCTGTGTAATTACGGAAACCATCTGTGGATTTGAGATATCAATTTGTGTGACCACAAAGACAAAGCACAAAAGCTATGCAAGTCTACTCTAAGAAAACCAGAACCTTTTCAAAGCCTTGCTTAGCATGTACAAGTCATAGAAATATAATATAGTACAAGTGTACAACCACAAAAACCCTTTATTTTATGGTAGGATGTTCTCCAGAAAGCAATTGCCTTGAATGGTTTGCTTTTGATCTAGAAGATGAATCATTATATACATATTATCATGTAAGCACAAATTGCTATATAATGCTCATCAAAATCCTAGATATAGCATAGAGGAAGCTATTACAGTCTTTTAGGCAATTTACATAACCTTTTGTATCACTTTCTTCTTCGGTATAACGGGAAATATAGAATAACATATGTAACATCCTCAGATGAGTATCATATTGACCACTCATCAGTGTCAATATAGATAGAAATCAGTTCATGACAAGACAAATCAGTAGCACATGGAATCATTTTAGAAAGAAGAGCAACTTGCTATCAATGCAATCATGCAAGCATACCATAAAGACAGTAACCTTGTGGTGAGTATAAGTTTACTTGATATCAAAAAGCAAAATACCATTAGTAATTCTTGTGTAAAAACATATTTAATACGCATTTTCTGTACTTAAATAGCAGTGTCACGTCAAAACATGAATGATAAATAAAGTCAAAATCACATTGAATTGGATAATTCGAAAGCAAATGCAATTTCTGCAACCAGAAGAGCCTACATACACACTCTCAACTCTCAGGTACAAGCATCAAGAATAGAAGTTGAAACAGGTAATTAGGTGTTACAGTAGTTGGGAAGTACAAAACCAATTAAAAAACATATGCAAACCTTGTCCCCGTTATCAAAAACATCAAAACCACATGATCCTCGCTACAACCACCACCTAAATACACACGATCAAACCCTCAAGTACAAGCCTCAAAGTACAAAAGAAGTTGAAACGGGTGATTATGTGTTGTCATAGTTGGGAAATACAACAGCAAGTGAAAACTTTAAAAACGTCAAAAGTCAAAACCAGAAAAATTAAGGGACTTCAAAAGCTAAAGCATTTGAAATGGGGGATCAGAGCAGTTGAAAAATCAAACATACGTAATCCCATTATTTAAGATGTCAAAACCAAATAAAGTAAGAGAGTTCAAAAGCTAAAGCAATCCCCTCTACACCAACAACCTAGATACACACTATCATACTCTCAAGCACAAGCCTCAAAGTACGAGAGAAGTTGAATTGAGTGATCAAGTGTTGTGATAGTTGAGAAATACAAAAGCATTTGAAAAATTAACACATGTTGCCCCATTATTTATAAAAAAAAAAGAAGTCAAAAACACATTAAGTAGGGGAGTTCAAAAGCTAAAGCAATCCCCGCTACACCAACAACCTAGATACACACAATCATACTCTCACGTACAAGCCTCAAAGTACGAGAGAAGTTGGATTGAGTGATTAAGTGTCGTGATAGTTGGGAAATACAAAAGCAGTTGAAAAAATTAACATACGTAGCCCCATCAAAACCACATAAAGTTAAGAAATTCGAAGCTAAAACAATCCCCACTACAACAACAGCCTATATACACACACAATCAAACCCTCATGTACAAGCCTCAAAGTACAAGAGCATTTATTACAAGTGTTTAGGTGTTCTTGTAGTTGGGGAATACAAAAACAGCTGAAAAAGTTAAAACATATTTAACCCCATTCGGTGAAACGTCATCAAAGAAAGTGAGGGTAATCATAAGAAAAATACCATGAGTTATACTCGAAAAACACAGTATATTTATTAAAATATATAGCAAATCCAAAAATCAACATAAATAAACAGAAAATCCCCATATCAAACTTTTGCTACAACAACCAAGAAAAAGAAAACGAGAAGTGAAAACAACACAAGAATTTATGCCCAAAACATTAAACAGGAAGTGTAAAAATCCATAAAAGTAATAGGAAAAATATATATGTATGTATATGTATATGTGTGTGTGTGTGTGTATAAATTGTAGACAAACCCTGGGCAGATAATCAACAGGCATAATAACAATGAATACAAAAATTAGGGCACAAAAGTAGAAGAAATAATCAGATGTTTTAATAATAAAGAAGTAATATTTGGGGGCCGTACCTGATGATACATGAACCACTGAAGAAGAAGATGTTTAATGAGAAAAAGAATTGTGATTTTTGAAACAGATAGGCGCGCGGCGGTGTATGATTTTATTAATGATTGATGAAAGGAATATAAAGAAGACGGTGTATGATGTTATTGCGGTGGCGCCACCATTCATTGCGTTTCAAATAAGCAGCAAAAATTAGGGATTTTTATTTATTTATTTATCTTTATAAGCCGCGTTTTCAAATCAACCGCGTTTTTTAAAACACATATTTTAGTTAAGGCCTTAAGGGGCGATTATATTGGCGTTTGCATTTGTTATATGGATAAACAGTAAAAAATGAATGAAATTTAACTTTTTACCTACTTTTTTTTTACGAAAAATCTTTCTTTTTATATAAAAAGGAAAAAATTATTCATAAACGATACCAATTAAAAAAAATTCAACCAATACAACAATCAATTATATCGCTAATAGGGGTTTTTTAAGCCACTATACTCATGACAAATTAAATTTTTTACCCTAGATGAAAATCAGAGAAAAAAAAACTCAAAAACATAGCCGAATAAAAGATCTTGTCTTTGTTGTTGATTACCCAATATTGTACATTTCCTGTTATGTGAGCCAAAGACAACAACCGATAACCATCTTTGTTACTTGTCTTTTGTTTTGAGAAACCCTTAAACCATCGACCCAAGCCATGAGGTCCTTCGGGGTTAAGCTGCATAGTTGATCCACCTCAAGCTACTTAGCAATATAGCCCAAATCCTATTATTAGGAAATAAAAAGTAAAAAGATATGTATTTTCAGAATACACATGGGGCAAAAAATACTAGAAATGTATGTCTCTTTTCGCTAGATTTATACGATTTTGTAAATAATCGAAAACCAATCCTAGAAATATTCTTAGCATCAATAGCTAGTTTTAGCAGTTGAACATAGAAGCTCAAAGACCTATTGGAATTCCAATTCCATTTATCGTCCCCTTAAGTAAACGAATATCTTGACAAAATGCCAGGAACATCCTTCAGTTCGGCTTCTTTTGTCCCTCATCTAACACCAAAGTTGTAAATATCGTTTTTCGGTATCGTTGGTCGACTACCGATAAGCGATATATCGGAGATATATCGGAAATATATCATCTCGGTCGACTACCGATAAGCGATATATCAGGGATATATAGGCCGAGATAACCGAGATTTACAACCATGTCTAACACGCTTCTCCATTTTGAGCTTAGACCCCCTTTTGTCCATCTGCTACTAACCAAGCAGCAACTCTAATCTACCTCTAGGGCTCTAGTCTATATAAACGTGAAAAACTCTGCGCCAATGGAGAACTATCAATCCAAATGTTGTTCCAAACAATGAAGGCATGAGGACAATAAAAAACAATGAAGAGCCATCATGGCATTCTTTTATCTACCATTCTCCCAAAAATAACATTTCGATGGCATAAATCAGGTGTGATAAAGACATAGACCCCAAGTGTAAACCCCTGACCATCCCATCCTCTTTTAAATCCTCAAAAGCTACATGGAGACCCTTCAATAAAGAGTCAAACATATTGTAAAAAAAGAAAGAAAAAATAAATAAATGTCGATCAAAACAATTTCATTTCATAATAAACTTCAAAGAAAATATTGATGAAAGGTTAAAAATTGTAGTGTACGGTGTACCTAAATATATAAGTTTGTAGAATTTCTTGCAATTGTTTGTGACCTTGAATTGAATATTAACTAAGATTCTACACAAGCAATTGAAAAAAATATGTAAAATCCGCTAAACAAAACTGATCAAATATCGTTGTATCTTTATCAAGGGTGAATTTGTACATGAGATTTTTTTATCTACTAACTTTATTTTAAATGCTCGAACAGTTCACTTTTTTTACTAAAACTTTTGCTTCCCTTATCAAACTCTGAATGCTTTTATATATTTTTATCCTCTACTTCATGACACTGCCATGCCAAGGTCTCAACCCTCCTGCTTTCTTATTGCTGACAGCCAAAGGCAATTCATATTTTAAAACATGCATCAGAGAGAAAAGACTATCGGTTTTAATGGGTGTTTTGTTCTTTTTCCGTCCCAACCCCATTCTCTTATTCTTGGTTTTGTTTCTTCCCTGTGTGACCCATTCTCGCAACACTAAATTATAACGTCCTAAATGGAGAAGCTTTTTTAAGTTTTTCAGGCCATTTCTGGGGTCGAAGACCAAGAGTCAAAAACCATATTACTAACTGAATCCACTGGGAAGGCTTCAAAAACACAGAAATTCTTATAAAAACCGCAACATAAAGAACTTTATTAGATTATAAATTTTAAAGACGATATCAAAACTGCCAAAGCTTTTTCATAGATTTTCACAATAGAAAGCAAATAAACAGTACATAAAAAGAACACTCAACCTAACACATACGGATTGAACTGTAGCTTGTTCCAAATTTGATTATTCGTTCATATCTTCATCTTCAGCATCTTCTATATTTATGTCATCTAATTTGAGGTCATCAAGCAGCTCTTCTAATGGCACAGAAGGCGCATCCTCACCATCAGCCACGGAACCCATTTCTGATGGCTGATATTCTTTGTCTCGATACAAAGAGATATTAAATCTTATATCAGGGTTCTCTTCAAGATCAATCAAGAACTGTTCATAATCTTTGTTTGTCTTTTCTTCATCGGCTCTACCCCTAGTCTCACTCGCATCAACCTCCATATTGATTCTTTTAAGCTTCCAAGCACGAGGTTTTCCACGCTTCCTTTGCCTGTTTTCTTCATAACTTTTCTTAACTAAAATAACTTCAGGAATCACAAGACCTTTATATTTGTCAAGATCCACATCATTACTGTTAGCAGAATGCATATCATAACCAAGAGCATAATCACCGGGACTCAAAAGATGTCCCAAATGAGTCCTAATAAAAAACATGGTATCATTCTTCCCAAAATCAGACACACGAGCCACCTGAACATCAGCCATCATATACTTTGAACCACCAATCTGAACCTCTGATGAAATCAGATCAACATCTAAGACTACATATTCCACAAGCTGTTTAGAAGAAAGAAGTGAAGTGAAAGATGTCCTCCAGTATTGCTCAGCATCAAGAAAACAGTGCCTTAGAGTCAGCGGATCCAGCAAAGCGATACTGTTGGTAACTTTTGTGCAGATGACAATTGGGCCAAGGTTTCCAAGACTAACGGCAAGTTTAGGCGGGAGACAAATCAAATCTTCACGACAGATTGGGCAAATTTCAACAGAAAAGGTATATTTGTAGTTATAGCTATTGTTTTTAGAATCTTGCGACACAAGTTGCTTGTCACTACGGCTCTTAATTGGGACAACTTTCTGCATGAACTCCACAAACTTAATAGCATGACTACGGTTAGAGAAAAAGAAATCAATCCCACGATCCATTTGTTTAATTCTTATAGCCCTAACAGCAGCATCATGTTTGAGAATAAGCTGCTCCAAATAAAAGAAAGTCCGCCTGTGGGAAACATGTTGTCTTAGCTGCACAGCAGCCACCCATTGATCTGGGTTGGCTTGAACTCTAGAACACGACTCACACATCTGATCCTGAACCACATACTCGACCATATAAGCTTGTTCAAGAATTGCACCATTCATAACCTCTTTTTGAACTCTCAGCTTGACTTTAATCCTTTTGGAGTGAGGTTCAGTCCAGATAAACTCTGCATGAATCAACCTTACTTTATTCAAATTCTTCAACCTCTTAACACAGAACGTCAAGAGTTCTTTTGATTCTACTTGGGCTTTAAGCCAAGTCCTAGGTGGCTGCAAGTAGCAATCACATTCAGGACAGTGAATGATGATAACATGCTTTTGAAGACCCTCTGTTATATCTACTTCAGAACGTAGACATTTGACACACATATTTGCAGCATTTGGGGGCATCAGGATACCACATTTGCAACATAGCACACTACCTACAGTTTGGTGTACCGTAAACATTCCTGCTTCTCCAGCCATTGCTGCCAACATAAGAAAAGTAGAAAACAAACTTAGATCACTTATATAACTAATATGCCCCTCCAATTCAATACGTAAGTACACTTCGAGGATTCTCATTTAGTCAAGGATACTGAAAATGTCGTTCTATGTGTTGCTTGTTCAAACTATGTTAGGAGAAAACAATAACATACCGATTAAAATCACAAAACTAAATCAGCCATCGTCTTAATCAGCATGCACAAACCAGAGATCTTACTAGATTTATGAAAGTCTTATATAATGGAAATCCCAGCGTTGTATATCTATAACCATACAACTTATACATTAAGAAAACCAAATAGGTCAGGCAATATATAAAAAAATTCCCAAAAAGCCAATAAGCTCAAATTTACTAACTTAATAGCTAAAATAAAAAAACAAGCTCAAATTGATAAGCTTTATAAGCTGTTTACATTGAGCTGATCGGCTTTCCAGAAGCCTATAAGCCAATACAAATAAGCTAAACCCAAACCAAACACACCCTTAATCAAAATGAAAAAATAAAAAGGGATATAAATATACAGTGTCTACTCTAACTGAATAATTTAATACATACAAAAACAAAAGAAATACATACAAATATATTATTTACCGATCAAATAAATTAAATAAATGGCAACTGAAATTTGAAGAAAAACGTACCAAAAGTAAGGGAAGGGGCGGGGGCAGGGATAAAGAATGAGAAATTGTATTTAGGGTTTTAAGAGGCGGTCCAAGGTTTTTGTGTGTATTAATAATTAAAAAAAAATTAATACTAATACATTGGACCCCAGTCATATATTTCTATGAAAAGGCCCAATTTATTTTAATGGGTCAAAGTCTAATAAAGACCCAAACAATTGTCTTCAAAACAAAATAGCCCAACTTTTCTAGCTTTTGTTTATCTATAATACCTTATAAAGGAAACTAGTTCCTCTCCTTTACTTAATTAAGAACCTGATAAGACAAAAATACCCTTAAATAATCTTCCTTGCTATGCACCTTCTCATGTGATATACCAACTATACCCTTCAACTATTTTCATCTCTAAAAAAGTACTCTCACCGCCATCACCGGACCGTCTTCCCCACCACCACCACCGCCGCATTGCGCGGATACCATGCTCGTTAACAAGAAAACGTATTTACCTTTGAGGCTTTGAGAGTTTGAGATATGTGATGTTTTATTATTGACCTTAAGCTTAAAATAACATAATCAAAGTCTTATAAGAATTATTATAGATATAGATAATAACGACATTTAAATGTCCTTTGCTAAAATCATATATTTTTGCTTGATAGTATTTGAGGTGATTTATTAACCGAAAGGTCACTTGTGTGAATAACTATGTACTGTGTAAAAATTTGCTTCTAAAGATTAAAAACAAAACATAATTCTTGCTACAGAGTTTTGAGTTGTTTTTGTAATGGATCTTTCAGTAGAATGTAATGACAAGATTGTATTAGTTGATCCATCTCAAAATGAATGTAACTTAACCAAAATAGAAAAGTTACATTCATTTCCAAAATAAATACCTTAAGCATTTTACCTTGCAATATATATATTTTTCTTTTAAAACCGATTTAAATGACTACAGATACTGTAAACTTTGTGTTTTTATGAAAAAATTTACTTCAAGCCGATTGATGATAAATATGTTTAAATAATATTCCTAAAGACCTATATTACATATTTGATGATTTGATAAACTATATGAATTATCATTACCCCATGTATCTTTATCATATTTTTAAGGCTTTTTTAAAATATGTTTTAATAATTTGCACCAACATTCTGTTGGCTATCTAGAAGAAAAACAAAATCCAAAACATTCTTTTCTTTAGTGACAACATATCAATAAACAAAGTATTATTTGCTTACATTCGAAAGGACAACATTGGAGACAAATCCTCGTCTCAATTTTGGACGAATACAGCAGATCATGAATGTTACATAATAAAAAGAAAAACATACCATGATTTCCATACCCCTAATAATATATATTTTCCTGAATACGAACAGTTGTATAATTATTAAATAATGATACGGGGGTAGCTTTAGTGCTGTCGCTATTTCCTTTTTCCCATTCACGGGATAATTTATATAATGGTAACATTAAATAAATTAAGTTATACGAGTATATAATATCAATTTTCACTTCACTAGATATATGCATATATGTATACTATGGTAGATGGTTGTAGTTTTGAAAAATATATATGAAACTACATAGTTAATATTTAAGTTGCAGTTTAGTCGTTTTAATTTGTTCCACGTAATATTTTGAATTAAAATTATATGTGAGAACATTCGCAAGAACAATTTTGGAGAGTTATTGACATTAATATTGGTAGATAAATAGAAACTCAATCTTAACAATGGAATAACGGAATATGTTCGCAAAAGAGAAGAATGTCGATATATAAAAGCTCATGGACTATTCTCTATTCTATTTGTTGGCGTTGAGTTTTAAAGTGCGATATCACTAAACTTATATAACCATTGGGTTAAGCCCCAGTGGCCAGGGATGTTTCACTAAACCTGCTATGCGGGACCCCGGGGGAGTTCACTCCAATGTCTCGTGTTCAAGCCTTGGTAGGTTCTCCTCGACGGTATTTTCCAATTACGAAGGTAGTTTAGTGATAAAGACTATTTAAGATCCGCTTAGTGCGAGACCTTTTTGTTATGCAATTAACACACATCATACGAGTCTGAGATAAAATTCACTTGTAAAAAAAACTAAACTTATATAAATGCTGGTCATTATTGTGAATTACACCAAAATATGTTAGGGCAGTGACTTTTCTTTTTATGTGATTTGCTAATGTTGTAATTTTTAATTGTCCACTATATAATGAACTTATAATTTCCATGTTAATGTATATAATAATAGATAAACATTAGTAATGATCATAATTAAATTATTATACCTATAAGTAGCTATGAGTTAGCATGGTTGTGTGCTTAAACTGGAAAAGTACAACAATAATGGTTAAGACTTAAGATCGTGCACTTCTATTACTTTGGTATTTTCATCCTCTCTAGTCATGCTAAGCTAGCAGCCTAGCATCTTATAATTGGATGAATAAAAGGCACACTTAACGAATGGACCATTTATATAATTCTATATCTTTATTTTTTTTTTTTAAACAAAGTGATCAATTTTATTAAAGGGTTAAGTGCATGAAAATTTAATAATTATGTTTAAACAGTTATTGTGTGCAACCTCTATTGTATGTAAAGAACCATGCTAAAGTGTTTATTGTATCATGAAACTTGATAAAAGCATATGTGGGGCCCGTTGCCTCCAAATTAACCTATCAAAAACCTATTTTTATCCCCTTTTAATTATTCTTTTTCTTCACTTAATCTCTTTTCATTTCTCAATCAAAAGAACTCTAAACACTCATCAATTGAGCATCATCATCATCATTATCGAGTTTTAATTTATTGTATTATACACTTATCATCATCATTATACAAATAGCTTCATCATCATCAAATCAGCCTCCCTGTAAATATTTATCAAATGTGAAGATGGAGTTGGTGGGTTTCAAGTTTTGATGTATATTTACCAAAGAAAAAATATTGAGATGATTGAGGGTCCAGAGTCAAACCCATATAATGATGATGATGATGATGATGTTCATTTTGGGATGGGGTGGTCAGAAGTGTTAGTGGTGATGAGAAGTGACGACGACGGCAACAAAGTTACCGGAGTTGGTTTGCCGCCATTAATGATTTCAGGTTTAAGATTAGATGGCCGAAATTTGCTCCCTATCGTTTTTCCGGCCACCATCTCCGCTCACTTGTTACCTTTTCTTTCGTTTTTCCAGCCACGTTGGTGGGTTTTGTTTTTAGCAGGGTTCCTTACATACAATAGAGGTTATGTAAGTTCATACACACAATAACTTTTTTGGCATAGTTTATTACATTTTCATTCACTTAACCCAACATAAAGTTCAAAATGATAACCTGCTACTTATACAACCGATCATTTTTTAACTCTTTAGAACTTTTTTCCGAGTTAGTTACATACAATAGAGATTCTGTAAATTCATGCACATAATAACTTTTTAGACATAGTTTATTACATTTTCATGTACTTAACCCATTTTAAAAAAAGCCCAACCCAAAGAAATGTCGGAAAATTTACTAAGTGTAGGTCTCCAAGAAATAGAACCTAAATGGACCACTTATATTAAATACAATCACAAGTCACAACATGATCATTACTCACATTTATTTCAACAGAGAAATCGATGATCGGATTAATTAGCTGAATTTGTAGTCTCTATTGTATATGGGAAATGATAAATCTACAACAACTTTTGGCCATCCACAACAATGTCTGCTTTATACAGTTGTACATTGTGCAGTATAATGTGTACATTTGTTGTGGATGGCAAAAAAATGTTGTAGATATATCACTCCCCATTGTATATTATTACTAACTAATCAACCCGGGTCAAACCCGGGTATTTTAAAAAAAGTTTCGTAAATACGTACATTAAAATATATTTCCGTTATGTGTGTTTTAGCTACACGAGAATTTGATATGAGGACAAGGAAGAGGAAAAATATATATACTTCCTTATAAAACAAACTCAACCAACCTCCTCTCTTAAATTTAAGAACCTGATATGTCTAATTTGCCCTCATCTTAATTTATTACATCATTAGTTATATTCTACACTGTGACTAAAATGTCCTTAAAAAATTCAACTTCTATCTTTCACTCACGTAGAAACAAATAGAAAAAACCTTAATTCACAATACGTCCCTTCCTCTCCCGTTTCTCATTATTCCCACCGCAAAAATTCATCACATCGTCGACCGCAATGAAATTATTTTTACGTTAATAACCACGTTGTCCCCGCCTCACCGCCGCTGTATTGTGCAGACACCAATCTAATATGTAAAAATAAACCCATCAACAAACACAATGCTATAAAATTTCTTAGTAGTTACCACAACTAAAAGTGACCATGTAAATCCGTCATAGGAAATAAAAACTCGTAACAAAAAACAACAACATACAATTTAATGAACTCATTCTCTCGTGGACTCCATTCCATCTTTAAGCCCTCTTATATCACACTCATACCATCATAATATCATTCCAATTTTCCAACCATATTCATCATAAAAAGACTTTAAATTTATGTATAAAAAAACTATATTATAAAACTCAACCAGAGCGGTTCATCACAACGCCAAGTCTAAACTATAAATTTAACTTATATCAAAAACTCAATGCATCAACCTGAAATCCACATTTAGAATTTGATTGATGTAACTGGTTGTTGTCCCTGCCCGGGGTAGGGGTGTGCTTCACTCGTCTTCTACACTTCTAAAGACTACAACATTCTCAGATATCTCCCGCTCCACTGCATCATCTATTGTGAGTAGGTTTTTGCAGGGGTGAGTACTGAGTAGAGGCCGCCGTAGAAGCTGAAGATGAGGGTGTTCAACGATTTCGATTGTACTTTTAGTTAGCTAAGGGTACGACTTCTGCAAACACATTCTCCCATCCTGGGTAAATCCTAAAACATTAGCATCAACCAGAGTACGTTATTTCTTCATCTTTATCCTGATCACAACGTAATTCCATTGTTGTCCGTCCGTATTTGCTACTACTGCTCTCACCCACCCTAACTTCAACCATTCGAGTCTGATACATAATCACGCAATATAATATCAAAAGGAGGACCCACAGCGAGAAGAAATTTTTTATAACATCATATGAACTCAAATCAAATTATAGATGTTAAACTCCCAGAAGTACTTTAATTTAAATTAATTTGCATAATTTCCATCATTATCATGAAATTGATTCTTAACAGATCATACTTAAACAAATATCACAAGTAATGTAAATTATCTAAACTGATATTTTACCCGAAAAACGCACCACCAACATCATTGTGTGTCCAATTCCAGTGACCAGGCTGATAGCCATCTAAATATTTCATCTATCACGTATTGTCGTATTGATAACAGTGTTAACATGTTAGCTATGTAACACACAAAAAAGGGCTTTCTGTTTATATGAAACTAAACACAAAATACTTAGTACTATACAATAATCAGAATAAAAGTTGAATCCATTGACTCAACTTACTACCCATGTGTCATATTTAAGATAAGTAATTATGTTGCTTCATATCATACTAAAGCTTGTTCCATATTGGTTCGGTTTCTGATGTTTTTCAGGTATGTTTTAAAGAAAAATGAGCAAATACACCTCCACCAATGGTTAGTGGTTACATTGACTAAGCTTTATCCCTTAAAGCCAAGATATCCTACATAATCAAATTCTTTAGACGGGCCAAACGGGTTAGTCTAAGTAGGCAGTAAATGTGTTGACAGGGAAGGGGTTAGTATCACATATCTTAAAATAAAAGTTGAGCACTGAGGATAAAAAAACTGTATATCAACTTTCAAGACCGACAAAGTATGAAATGAATAATATCTACAATGGCTACCTGTTAGTTTCAAATTCACATTATAACTCAAGAAATCGGGAGTACAAATATGTTTATAGATATACAAAATATACATAACTAAAGAATAAAGATCATATATATCTCAAATTTAAATACCACACAATATTGAACCCCTCAAAAAAGAGAGAAAAAAAGCTTAGCTTGGATATGTATAAAACAATAAAAACATTAATTAATCAGTATATCAAAGTATCAAACATTCAATGTGCATCACATTATTTTTTATCAAACAAATATGTGTGAAAATCAAACTAAAAAAAAGAAAAAATCAAATTAAAAAACCAAAAGAAAAACTCCAGATTAAAAGAATAATAATAACAATAATAATAATAATAATAATAATATCTATATATATACATAAACTAAATAAATGATTTATGAAATTATACATGAAACCTTGTATATATTTGTACAGGACAAAAAAATTGATCGAATGGCAAACAAAAAGACAATCAATAGGGAAATTAATCAAGCATATTACTTACCTTTAAATATAAATGGTTTTGGGATGTAGAATATAGAAGTAGAAGATGGAAATAGCCTATTAAGGTATAATCTTTTATGAATAGGTTTGAAGGAAACAGGCGAGTTGATTTTTTTAATTTTATTTTTTATTTTTTTTGTTGAGATAAGTTTTGACGGAATGTTTGATAAGGAAAAGGGAAAGATCGCCACGTGGCAAGTTTTTTTAAAAAGGTTTAAGTTAGGAACCTTGCTTTATTAAGGAGAGAGATTTGTATGCAATTATGCATTATCCTTTGTTTATGTGTAGATCGTGCGAAAAGACGACTGAAGCCAAAATGAGGCGCGCTTTGCTCTATTGGCTGATCCAGGAATTGTACAGGAAAAGAAAGAATATTTCCTCCGATAATAATAATGGGTCACAAGTTAACTGTTATTAGAATATCTGGATATGTCCATGTGATTAGTTTTAAATACTTAAAATTAATTATGTGATTAGTTTTAAATACTTACAATTACTTCTGTAAGTACAAGGTATTTCCTCATTCTTCTTCCTTCTTCCTTCCATCTCCGACCACGACCATGATCTTTCTGCGACGGCGACCATCTCCAGCGAGACTTACACATGTGTAAACTTACACATGTGTAAGTACAACTTTTTTAGCATTTCAGGGATTAAAATTTCTAGGTTTTTTCCTTCGCGAGACAACCACCACCAGCTACCATCATCTCCGACCACCCCAACCACAACGTCGGCGCCGGTATCAAGGGCTTCGCCTATACCGTAGCAAACCGTCACCATCTTTTGTATCGTCGTCCATCAAATCCATACGATTCTCATATGTGTCCCTTGACGGTCAGCTTAGAACGGATGAGGGCCTCTGGCCCGTACCGTATCCACCCAAAAACGAACATGATTCTCGCCGGAAAGTTAACTTCCACATGTGTAAGTTGTACTTACACATGTGTAATTCTTGCCGGAGATGGTCGCCGTCGCCGGAGGATCATGGTGGTGGTCGGAGATGATCATGGTGGTGGTGGTGGTCGGAGATAGAAGGAACAAGCATGTTTAAGTTAACTTACATATGTACTTTTTTGTACTTTTTTAAATATTTGTACTATAAATAACTCACCCATATATATATATATATATATATTTAGCATGGTACCCGCGCAAATGCGGCGGCGGTGTCCACAATGCGATGGTGACTGGCGGCGGTGGCGACTGACGGTGGTGACGACGAATAGTGTGGACTATTATGTAAATCTAATTAATACAATGGTTAGTATAGTTATTTTAAAGGTTGATGGACTAATGGTGTTTTTGTTTCATTTAGAGTGTGGTTGTATTGCATTTAGGAGATATTGTTTTAATAAAGGGCAATTCTGATATTTCCCCCCTGTAACTTTCAACAGAGGATCTATTTTTTTTAATAAGGAGTATAGATATGTATATATATATATGGGGGAAGTGAACATGGGTTGTCCTCCATCTAAGCTTAGATGGGGAATCCCACACATTTGGTTTTTATAATTATAAAAATGATGGGGGTCCATGTATTTATTTAAAATTCAAACAAGTATTATAATATTTGTATGTGAGAGGCTCCCCGTCTAAGCTTAGATGGGGAACAACCTCATACTCACTTTTTCTTATATATATAAGCTAGCGAATTTACCTGGGTTCAACCCGGATGTTTTAATTAAAATTATAAAACTATAAAATATGCATGTAATTTTTGTCATTAATCTCTCAATATAACTAAGAGAGGATAATTTTTTGATTAAGTGACAATTATGAAACAATGTCATATAGGATTTTTTCTTAATGTGTCATACCTACATTAATTTCCTACTTTTAAGCATTCTTTTGAAAATTATTCTCCATCCTAATCGTCATTAATTAATAATAAAAAAATTAAAAACCAAAAAAATAAAATAAAATTACAACTTGCCTAACAAAATAACATGTCGGCTAACAAGTCTTATTTATATGAATTTAAATAATTCAAATCTAGAGTTTCAATGAAATTATCATGCGTAATACAAATATAGTGTTATCGTAAAAGTTGTATTTTTTTAAATAAAAATTGTGATTTGGCATTCATATAAACTTAAATCTAAGTATTTGAATATATCCGTATACTTCTTTTTAAAAGTTAAAAATTTCAATCTTATTAAACATTTATATAAATCATTAGCATTATATATATATATATATATATATTTTTAAACTTAGTCAACATTATTAGTTGATTGTCGCATAAGATTTTAGTTTAGTTGTTCAGTTTATCTTAAATTTTAGTTGTTCATTCAAAATTATTATTGTTATTATTATTATTATTATTATTATTATTATTATTATTATTATTATTATTTGATCACGATAATAATTCATTGGTTTTACCATATCCCTCTAAGTTGTTAAATACATGGTGGTCTAACAAAACATTGCATTTACATATGCTAAATATCTGATAGTTTAAATTAATTCTAATGGTTACTATTGAATACATAAAAAAATAATGATAATAAAATAACAATAACCAATTTGTTTAAGCTTTATGCATTTACATTAGTTCTGTTTATTTTTATCTATTAATAACTACATTTTATATAAATGATTACTATTTTAATACGTAATTATACATATGTATTCATCGTCATTGATGATACAATATATTGTTATGTCATCCTTCAAATTTGATGGATACATTTTTTTTGTATGACTATATAATGTGAATTATAACTAATTGTCTTACCATGCAACGCATGGATTTAATCTAGTATATTATAAATCGATATGGAGATGATTAATTGAATAACATAATAATTATTTAAAAAAATTATTTGTTTGTAATAAAAGATTAGGAACTTTAAAGAATTATTTAGTGAGCTATTTTTAATTAAAAATATTGTGATATATTTATGACATCATAATTAAAATAAAGATCTTTTAAGAAAAAATGTAGACTTACCACATCACAATTTTTCTAAAAATATTTTTGAAAGACAATTATCTTTTATTTTATTTAGTATATATATATATATATACATATTAAAACAGTAAGAATCCTAGCATTTTAAAGCATTCTCCAATTTAAGACTATTTTTAAAAATTGTCACCTAGGTCTTTATCCTATGTGGCATTTTATATTTTTTTGACAATATATAAATCCATAAAGTTATATTATCTAAATATATTTATTCAAATAAAAATAAAATCTATATATACACAAAATTTTAAAAAAACAAAAGTGAAAAATCAAAGCCTACATCATGATACAAATCGTATGAACTGAAAATCTACAAATAAAATTAGAAAATATCTGGGTTTCAAAATATTTATATCTTATTCTATTATCCACTATAACCAATAACCAATAGTATATATCATATTGTGATTTAGTTTTTTTTTTCTTTCTTTTTTTAAAAATCATTTTCTTGGTAGTGATTCACGTTTTTGAATCATTAGTTTGTTCTTTGTAATCTAATTGTAATTTTAATTTGGTTTCTAACTATATTTAAAACTTTTTAGTTTTTATGAATTTTTTTATTTGATGAAGTAATTAGTTTCATGAAACTATTTCATTTGAATGTGTGTGATGAAATTATAATAAATCACCTTTCACTTTGCAAAAAATAACGTATTGTTATGATTTTACATTACATTTACATTTTAACTTAATTTTATGTTAATTAGTATAAAATGAGGTATAATATATGATAGAGTATTTAATATGAATATTTGATAATATTTTTTTGGAAATGCAAAGATTTTCCTAAGTATTAAGAGATATATTTTAGATTTATCTATTTCAATAAATATAAAGATTTCCATTTAACAATAATATAGATTTATATGTACATGCTTAAATAATTTATAGTGGTTTAAAATTACAATATTATAAATATCCATATAACTAAACAACCTTTTAAAATAGCCGCAAATCGTGCAGGTAAAAGACCTAATATATATATATATAGGGGTGGGTTATTTTGAGAACCATAAAAAAAAAAAAGAACGCGAGAACCAATCCTGGCCATTGATTTTGATCTTGATGATATTTAATTTTCTCTCTCCTCATTTTCACCCAATTCATTCAAATGGTTTTATCTCACAAACCGTACATCGTTAAACGAAAAAAAAAGCATGGGTAGTCTTAAAATTTCGTGCTCTTTCATTAGAGATGCGACTTGATATACTTTTGACAAACTTTTAAATTTTGATTTTTTTTTTAATTTTTTTTTTAGCGATAATCCTACACATGTGCAGGACATGTGTAGGGTATACATCATACACATCCTACACATGTGTAGGTTATACATCCTACACATGTGTAGGTATGTCCTACACATGTGCAGGTAAAAAAAAAAATTCGAAAAACAAAAAAATATCAAAATTTAAAAGTTTGTCAAAAGTATATCAAGTCGCATCTCTAATGAAAGAGGACGAAATTTTAAGACTACCCATGGTTTTTTTTTCGTCTAACGATGCACGGTTTGTGAGATAAAACGTTTTGAAAAATTTGGATGAAAGTGATGAGAGAGAAAAAAGGAGATGAGATGTGTGGCCCAGATTGATTCTCACGTTCTTTTTTTTATGGTTCTCAAAATAACTTTCCTATATATATATATATATAAAAGATTGCTTGTAATAAAATATATGGCATTACATTGCACCACTAGACATTGTAAGTTAATCACTACGTAGTACATATATATACAGTCATAAGAAATATCAATGAGACTATCATCTTATATTTATATTTATCTATTTATATATAAAAGGCGTAACTCACTAAGTAAAAAGATGATATTGGTACCATGAGTTCGTATTAAAATACCATATTTATGCATCACCTATCTGTTTAGTTTGTTATAATATGTGATATCTTCTATATATATATATATATATATAATTCTCTATCTTTAAGTGATGATGTGGCGTATCTCTTTGCTCGCCACATCATTTTTTTTATGTGTCGTTTTTATATCGAGTTCATCTATAATATTGCCACCTTACCTGCCACATGTATACATATGGCGTTGCATCTATCGACTTCAAAATAAAAATAAAAATAAAAATACAGTTAGCGGGTATCGAACACATGCGCTCACATATGCTAGGAAAGTTTCCAACCATTATACCAATAGTGTTTTCGTTTTTTTAATTTCAATCCATAAAGTATTATTTGTAGTTTTGCACCGTCAAATACTTATAATAACTTATTTTCTTTCTATAAATATATTTACTTAATATCAAAACCAAATATAAAATAAATAATACGAGCATAGTGCCCGCACGTTGCGGTGGCTAGAAGGCGAGGACAATATAAAAGAGAGGCGGTGGTGGAGATCGAAGGCGGCGGTGGAGAAAGATGACGGTGCGGAGGGTGATAGAATGTTGATGAGAGCGTCTAATGATTCAAAAGAATGGAGAAAAAAAATATATAAGGGTTTTATGTTTAAGTAGGGGTGTAAGGGGTATTATGAGAATACTGAAAAGTGTTTAATTTCCTAAAATAGATGTCCAGTATGTTTTATAAAGGTGTATAAAAATATTTATTTTTGTTGTTTTAAAAACGTATAATATGTTTTAAGTAAAATTCATATTATGCTATAAGAGTGTTTCAGTCATTTTATTACTTATTTCATTCCGTTAGAAAAACCAACCAAACATGTAACTAGAATGATAATTAATGTTTCATTACTTCTTTTATTCTATTCTATCTCATTCAGTCTTACCAAACATTTATATGTAATGATTATTATACCGAGCTATATATAGTGTTATTATATTATAATTGAGATCTGAAAACAATTTTTTTTAAAAATGTTTTCAAATACAATGCAAATAGTAAGTACCATTATAAAATAGTTAACGATGTAGCGAAAAAAGGCTTTGGTTTTGTCTCGGCGAGAAGATGAAACAAAACTTTTTAAATAGACAGTTTGATTTTAGCAAGTTAAAATTTTTTTGTTTCTTATCTAATTTGATTAAATTAAAAGTCAAATTTGGAGTTTTGCTTTGTTTTTTCGCATTTTTAACTCATGTATTTCAGTTTGTGTGAGGTTATAATTTTTATTCTACTTATATGTATTGAAGCAATATCAACTAGGACATACAATACAAGTGTAAGAGTTTGAGTCTTGAATATTTGGTGACAAGATACAAGTGATAAGGATTTTATATTGGAACTTATCTTAGGAGATGAATAATTTTGACATATATTCGATTTATCTTGTCTTTTTCATTTCACCATTTTTAGCTTAACATGTTATTGTGTATAGATAATAGAAGTGATAGTTGTTTGTGTTCTTTGAATGTCCTCTTTATGGAGGTTTTCATCAATTTAAATCGAGTTTATGTTTCTATATATGATATCTTTCGTTTTGTTGACATTTCTACTTAAATCTATATAAACATTTATTTTATGATACTAACACGATATCCGCGTAATGCGGCGGTGGTCGTGGCAACGATGGTGTGATGGTGGGGTGACTGTTGGTGAGCAGGCGATATCGAGTGGCGTAGATAATTTGATGCAAAAGTAATTGATATAAAAGATTCATGAAGATATTTTAAAAGATAAAAAATCGATAGTGTAATTTAAACATTAATGTTAATGGGTAGTGTAGGTGAAAATATTACACAATTTTTCAATACTTTTAAAAATAATTTTGTGTTTTTTTTATTAGATGGTATAGATATGTAGATATAATCACTAACCTCAACTTTTAAAAGTTGTTGTTACTCTATATGATTTACGGCGAATCGTTAAGAACGTGCAACGCACGGGACTAACCTAGTATCTTATATATAAATAAAAGGAAATTGTTATGAGGTAATCATTTAAAAAATTTCTTATGTGGCACCACCATGACTTTATAATAATTCATACTTTCCATATAAGAATTATATTATGACATTACATATTTATTTATTTTTTTATGTTTAATATTTTCCAACTATTTTAAAAAAATGTTTTAAACATTACCATAAATAGTATCATACCACGATGGTTTAAAAAAAACACTCTATTTTAAATTTAGCGATTTATTTGCTAAATAAAAAAATACTTTCAATGATATCATCTATTATTTTAATATAAAAAAATTATATAGCTCTATCACAAGTCCACAATCAATTTTTAAATTCAATCTTAAGAAAAGTGATGTCATATTTACATTATCAATTTGTTAAAAATTATTATTCCAAATCCAACTTATTGTCTCAACTCTCAAACTCATTTTCATGAATGTTTCACTCGGCTCATGTTTTAATATTTATAAAAAAAAGTTGTGACTTTACGAGTTTTGACATCAAGTTTATCATTTTATGCTAATTAATGTTAATAACGATTATAAGTTTTAAAATTTATAAAACGCGCCCCGTATCTCGACCACCATTTTTGGTAATTTGACCAGGCAAATTTTGCAGCGACCCTCACTGCAATAACCCTAGCCACGTCAGCATTCCACTCACCGCTTTAAATGTTTGACCAAACCGTTACTCCACTTATTGCAGCGACCCTCACTGCAATAAGTTAACCCGGAGCCGTTTTTAAAAACCGATCCACCCATCCATCTATTCCATCATTTTCCTTCCTCCACCCTTCAAAATATAACATTTTCTTACACTTTTTCTTCCTCCACCCATCTATTGCAGTACCGCCGCCAGCCACCATCGTCCACCGCCAGCCACCACCGTGCAGTGCCACCACCGTCCACTGCCAGCCACCACCGTGCAGTACCGCCAGCCGCCGCCGCCGTCCACCGCCACCGCAGTACCGCCAGTGTCGGGATTATCTTCCCCCAAATTCCGGTCGGTCGTCCTCCCCCAAATTTTCAAGCCATTTCAAATTGTGGTATGTATTTTATGTTTTTCCCAATATCCAAACCATTATTTTTTAGTATCTAGACCATTACAAATTTTTGCAGCGACCCTCGCTGCAAAAAGTGAAAAAATTCGGGCCTCCATGGTATGTTAGTATAGTTTTTGTATATATATCAGTTTTGTTAATTTGTTAGAATTATTAGTTGTTTATAAGATTTTAATAAGTTTGTTAGTATATTGGTATGTTATTATTAGTTTTGTTAGTTTTGTTAATTAGTTAGTTTTGTTAGAATATTGGTATGTTAGTATAGTTTTTGTATATTTATTAGTTTTGTTAGTTTTGTTAGAATATTGGTATGTTAGTATAGTTTTTGTATATTTATTAGTTTTGTTAGTTTTGTTAGGATTATTAGTTGTTTATAGGATTTTAATAGGTTTGTTAGTATAGTTACTTTTGATTTGTTAGGAGTCACGAATTTGTTTTGTTAGTGATTTGTTAGAATATATATCTTTAAATGCAAATTTAAGAAGATTAGAATTTGTTAAAAAATTGATTAAAATAAATAGGCAAGATTATGTAAAAATTTTGATTAAATAAACTACTTAAGACGTAATAAAATTTAGTTCAACAAAAATATACATAAAAATTAATTATAAAAAGTAAGTTCAAAAGTATAAAAAATTAAGTTAAAAAGTTAATATATTGATTTGTTAGAATATTTAGTCATTAGTGTTAGGTTTTTACTTTTTGGTTAAATATTGACAAAATAAAAATGACGTAGATTAAAATTTGTTAAAAAATTGATTAAAATAAGTAGCCAAGATTATGTTAAAAATATATGTATTGAACTAAATATACAAAATTATTTAAAAATTTGAATTAAAAATTTTGATTAAATAAACTACCTTAGACGTATTAAAAATTACTATAAAGTTAAATTTAAAAGTATAAAAGTAAATTTATATTGTATAAATGGAGTTCTAAAAATTATTATCAAGTAAAAAAGATATATAAAAGTAATTAAATTTGTGATAATTTTGTTATATGATTTGTATTTTGCAAAAAACGTATAATATGATTTGTATTTTGCAGTATAGATGGCGACTTACCATGGCGGTGATGGCGGCAATGAAGACCCACGTCGACCATGGTGGAAGATTACATGGGGCTGCAAAGGCAGCGGCGGTAAGGAATTTGGTTTTTTTATAATTCATATTTTAATTTAATATTTTTTTACTAACTTGTCTTTTTAGAATTTGGTTCTTTATAATTCATATTTTAATTTAATATTTCTTTTACTAACTTGTTTTTTTAATTTCTGCTAGCCCCACGAAAGGGAAAGGGGAGGGGGCCCTGTCAAAATTTAAATCTGGAGGCCGAGTTCGCGAAAAAGGGCCGCCTGTCGATCGACTTTGACACGAGCAACTTAAAAACGTGGCAGACGATCGGCCCAAATTCTTCTATGTATAAGAGCCTCATTGGCACCTTGGTCCGCCACATCCCTCAGACATACGACTCCTGGGACCATGTGCCTGCTGAAAGAAAGGATTTTATCATCCCGACTCTTAACGTAAAATATTATTCATTTTTAACTTCTTCTTTGATGTTTGTATCAATTTTTAATTTCGCTAACTTTTACTTTTATAAATTGCAGACTCGGTTGGAATTGGACCACTTTATTCAGATTCCTAACCCCGAGGATCCTATCAGGCGGGGGTTCAGGCTATGTGTTGATAGGGACTGCTCCGATCAGTATCGGCTCCGAAAGAGCCAGTTCAAGAGAGCCCACTTTTCCAAAAAGGGGGGCCTGGATGCAGTTCCCCAGTTGGAACAGGCTGTTCCTCCAGAGGGTATGTCACAGGAGGACTGGAGAGCTTTGTTGGGGTATTACCAGAGGGAGGACCGGGTGAAGCAGTCGGCGAGAAACAGCAAGAACAGGGGCAAGCAAGTTCTTGCGGGGACCCATGGTCGTAAGTCTTACTCTCAGTACGTCCACCAGGAGAAGGTTAGTTATGAATTATATATGTATTAATATATATACTTGTGTTTAAAAGTATAAATTAAAGAATGTATATGTCTTATGATAAATTGATGTGTTTACAGGTTGAAAAAAACAAGGACGTGGACTTGGTGGATTTGTTCGAGATTAAGCACAAGAAGAAGAAGGATAAACAATGGGAACACCCGATGGTTGAAGAAATACATGTATGTGTCTCTCTGTAGGATTTTATATTTTTTAGTATTAAATGTTAATTAATCAACCTTATGTATAATGTAATGTTTTTTACAGTCTCAGCTCAAGAAGAAGAAGGAGGAGGAACAGGACCCCGTTCCAACACCAGATCCTGACATTGTCATGGATGTACGGGGACCCTGGGCGAGGCATCGTCGAGGCATAGGGCGGGTCATCAGGCAGATGGGTACCGAGGCGTATGACTATACGCATCTTACCCAGGGACAGCCACGTGCATCATTCGACTTGAACAATGACCCACCTCAGCCTAGCCAGACGTCCTCCTTATTTGAGGAATTATTTAACTATTCTAGTTATGCACAGGCTCCTTTTCCTCCTCAGGCGTCCCAGCAGTTGCCCACAGCCCCTCAATACTCAGGCGGATCGTATCATGTCAATTTAGATGACGATGATGATGATGATGAGAGCGATGATGCTCATGATTAGTATTTTGTGGTTATAAACAATATATTTTTTATCGTATCAATTATGTTTGTGGTGTATATGTGTTTATCTTTTCGGATGTTCTGGTGATGATGGTCATAATAAACGAAAAAAACGTAAAAAAAATATGCCTAATCTATATAAATAAATACGTCAACTATTATTAGTAATAGAATACGTCAACGATATCTAGTACTTATAAAAACAAAAACATCAAAGATAGCTATAGAATACGTCAACTATTATTAGTAACAAATAACAAATATAAGTAAAAAAATACATCAACGATATCTATTACTTATAATAACTATTATTACATACGTTAAAGAGTTACAAACAAACAATTATACGATATAAATAAACTATTCAAGGATCTCATATCCCGTAGGTCCCTTATTAGCTTGAATGTGTCTGTGGTACTCAGTCAAACGGTCTCTGTACTTCGGATGTGTTGCCCAGGCCTGCGATGCAGGTTTATCATGTCCCCAAGCTGAGGTGTAAGGCATTGGGCAGTCCTTATCTAAAAAAACCGTAACAAAATGTGTCGACCCCGATACCAGGGCAATGCATATCGGGTCATCTACGTATAGCTCGCCTGGCCCCTTCCAAAAAGGAAAACATGTGATATTCTCCTCTAAACTTAAACAGATAATTATTACCCTCAACGCATTAGACAGAAGCATAGCGCAATATGGATTCATCATCCAGTAATCGTGTGGGCGACCATTTGGATAAGAAATTGATACCAAAGTGTGTATGTGTTTAGCGTCACCAGCGAATGCACCCTCATAGTATCCGCGCCTGGACTCATACTCCTCTAGCATTAGTTTGCGAATCCACTCGAATTTTTGCTCGTTTTCACCCAAAGCAACAGCCAGTGCCCGAAACCCACAGTTACCATCAGACTGTACATTTTTTATGTTGACAACGTATCTTTGAAAGAACTTAGGGAGCTGGCCTAGGTAATGACTCATGTCAAACGATGTTGACTCACTCGGGAAAAAGTTGTGTGTAAACGGTTCAGGGTTGTTCTGCTGATTTTGTGTATTCTGTGTAATGGGTGTCGAGAATAATTGATCAACAAAGCTATATGTTTCTTCTTGCGTTTGGTTATTCTGGTCTCCGAAATAACATTGTGTGTCTGCAAAACGTGAATCGCTACCCACATACGAACTATGTCTGCCACTTTGTCCCCAGTATAGTTTGTTATAAGGTTCGCTAAAGGAATCTGTATTTCCCGGGATGTTAAACTCGTAACCCACATACCCACTCTGCCTACCACTTTGACCCCATAATACTTTGTTATATGGTTCGTCTACATTGTCTAGCATGTTCATTGATAGGCCCACATAATTACTTTGTCTCCCAATCTGACCCCATTCGGGCTGGCTTTCAGTTTCATTGAAGAAACGTGATGGTGTTTCCGGGAAAAAAGAACTGGTGCCCACATAATCACTCTGTCTCCGACTTTCAGGTGATTGTGGTTGGCTTTCAGTTTCATTGAAGAAACGTGATGGTGTTTCCGCGAAAAAAGAACTGGTGCCCACATAATCACTCTGTCTCCGACTTTCAGGTGATTGTGGTTGACTTTCCGTTTCTTCAAAAAAACGTGATTGGGTGCTCACGTATTCACTGTGTCTCGCATATTGGCCTTCTCCAAATGCACATGACGGCTGCGAAAATTGATCGGAGAATTGAACCGACCTGGATTTTTGAAGACCCGAGGGTGCTGTGTTTGTCGCTGGTCTGTTATGTTCGGGCGCCTGCAAAAAAAAAAATTTTAATAACAGATTACACTTACAAGTATACTAACAAATATGGGGCAATTACCAAAAAAAAAAAAAAATTCAATTAATTAAATATAGTTCGAATTATGATCCGACATACTTGAGGTATATTTTTCTTTGACCCGATTGGTCTTCCACGTTTATTTTTAATAACAGAAGGGTCCTTGATTTTTGTTCTCCCCGGATAGACGATGTCTTTTAATTTAGAAATCCAGTTTTTGCGATTTGACTTCGGTTGATCCTTAAACTGGACTTTAACATCCTCTACTAATTGGTCAATAGCTTCGTCATCATCAGAGTCTTTTCGATGATCGTTGTCCGGAAGGCATGTCGACGGTGTCAGGTCTAGCTTTCTCCAAAAGTCATTTATGGTATGCACCTCAACACGTTTGTCTACATTTTTGACGAAAAATAATTACAATATTTGTGCATTTACCAAAAAAAAAAAGCAATTGCCTATATTTCAATAAACTTACTGCAATGCATGTACGCAGCTAGACGACAGGCACATGGAAGACCACAACTAGTCCACACCTTACACCCGCATTTTCTCAAGTCTTTTCCGATCTCATTTTTTAATTGTTTAATTTCATCGACCATTATATCAAGAGCTGTCACAGATAAAACACAAAGCAGGTCTTTCAAACATGGGTAGTTGTGTTTACCAGCTCTATAAATCCTGCTTTCTTCTAGTTGGCCCTTGATTTCTGTATCTTGTCCGAGGAGGACATCATTAACACATTGAATTATTCGTTGAAATGTACATCTCCCCTGTAACTCGGACTTGAGGAGTGAATGCTCAGCCTCAACTCTGTTGGTAGTGTAATTACGGTAGTTGAGGTGCTGATCCACCCAAAAGGACACAAACTTTTCCTTGTACGGGGAAAGCTACTCCTTCTGCAAGTACTTGTAAACCTCTGTCAATTTAACATTTGATTAGCTTGTGTGGGTACATGTGATTTACCAAAAATTAGGAAAAAAAAAACTTCAAAAGCACTTCACTTACTGTCTAAACGGGGACCCATCTTTTCTTTTAAATATGATAAATTGTTGGTGTACTCTTCTAGTGTGCGGGACTCGTAAAGTTTTTTCCACCATCCGTAAAAAGGCCCCCATTTCCCTTCCCCTTTTAACGATGGCATGCTAAATTTGTCTATGTTCCTCCATATGTGCACTCTACACAGTAAATGGTATGCTTCAGGCATAACGGTTTTGCATGCTTTCATTAGCGCCAGATCCCGGTCCGTGAGTACCACACCAACAGCAAAGCCTTCACCTAACGTCGACTTCAAACACTCCAACACCCATCTATAATTATGCTCTTGTTCGCTTATGATAAACGTATATGATATGCTAAAGGTCCTGTTTGTTGGAGTGACACCAACGATCTCGATTAATGGCATGTTGTACATATTAGTTTTGTACGTGGCGTCTATTTGGATAACATAAGGAAATGCACGCCACAATTTAAATGATGTCGGATGTATAAAAAACAGATTCTCCAACCGACCAGATACACTGTTTGTTGTATGATAATACAAGTAATTATGCTCCTTAAGCAAACTGAACATAACCTGTTTCGTTTGAACAATATGGCGTACATATGTCGTTTCAGATACTCTATCATAGTAAATAAATAAAAAGATATGTAAATTTGATATGATATACCTGCATTGGAGTGTTCCCATGTTTTTCGGCCGCCTTCTTCCGCATAGCTTTTTGGAAATTGTAAATGTCATCACTGCGGGTCAAGTTTCCTGGAAATTTTTCTTTCAATAGCTTTAACATCCTACGGGGCGTACTACCACGATGATATTCTTCTTCCAGAAATAATCTCTCCTCTTCAGTCAACCTTCTTGCGTACGCGTAACCCTCCAGATTCTCAGCTGGATAATGATTATGTGTGTCGTCTACAACGGTTATCCTCCAACCATCATCAGTTAAACGACCGATTAATCTAAAGGGGCACTGACACTTAAGTGTCTTTTTAACGAGGCCGCTTATCCTATCATCCATTTTCCCAGAAAGATTACAGACTATCGTCACTTTATTTTTTACACCAGCTAAGTTGGAATTTGTTCGTCGTTTGATTAACACATAACCAAACTGCAATCCTGTACTTTTGGCCCAGTTGAACAATTCTTTGTGTGAATCGAACACCTAAATTAGTTTTTTTTATAAAAATTATCATTAAATTGTATACTTATAAATATCTAACATTTTAAATATGCAATAAATATAACAACGAAACACAAATTAAATAGTACTAAAATATAAATATTCTAATGATATTTGCCTAAATTAGTTTTTTTTAACAAATTATCATTAATTTGTATACTAATAAATATCTAACATTTTAAATGGGAGCTGATTTGCTCAAGGTAATAATTACTATGCACAAGGAATATAATCTCAAATGACTTAAATGCCCTTAATCCTATTTTAACTAAACCCCTTTTAGTTATAAACTTTTAGCGTAATTTTATATAAATGTATTATTAGTCCAACGTACACCTTAAGATGATGGCAAGGGTTCATGCTAATATAATGTACAAATTAGAACAAAAAATGAAAAGTAATAACAAAATAATGATCTACTTTATTTTTCTCAAATAAAACAAATTATATTACGACATTAGAAAAGAAGGGGGGAAACAGCATAAAGAAAAAAACAAGTTAAATTAACAGACCATGAAGAACGGAAAAAAACAAATAATTTGCAGTAACATCCTAATTAATATTTCTCAGACATAATTTGTATACTAATGATATTTGCCTAAATTATTTTTTTTTAAAAAGGCGTCTGGTAACCCGACCATCTTTTTGGTAACCCAAATTATCATTAATTTGTATACTAATAAATATCTAACATTTTAAATATTCAATAAATTAGTTTTTGCCTAAATTAAATACTACTAAAATATAAACTAATAATGATATTTGTCTAAATTAGTTTTTTTTAAAGTTAACAAGGATACCTGATCGGTGTGGAAAACCCTTGCGTCGTAGTCAAAATGAGGGGCCGCCTCTGGTATGTCAAATTCTTCATCAGGTTCTTCTAAGTGAAGCTCAAAACCTTCCGCACCCATTTTGCCCCATATACTTTCAAAATCCATCTGAAATAATGATAAACTATAATAATAATACTAAAGATCTACAATTTATAGTATATTGAAAATCTAATGTATATCTATATATATAAATGAAAACAATAACATATATATATATATTGAAAACTGATAATAATAATACTAAAGATTGTGAAAGAACAATGATTTAGAACAAATAGATGGTGAGAAATAGAAAGAACATATAGAAAGAACTTGAAAACGATTGTTAAACTTTCGGACGCTACGAGTTTCCCTATATAGAACCGTGTGTACACTGTGGACCATTAAGGCCACAGTGTACGGTTTTGTATACTAACTTTTTGCAGTGACCCTCGCTGCAAAAAGTGTGGTCATTTTACTAAAAAACTGGTCGGGTCACCAGACACCTTATAAAAATATGTCATAATATTAATGTCCGGATATCATCAGGTTGATAAGCTAGTAACTTAATAGAAAACCATGATAAGAATATTATCTCGCATCCAGTAATGCTGGGGTAATTATTTAAGGCATAAGCATGTGGGGCAACAGCTAAGAAAAAACTTTTTGACTAATCAAAGATTTTGGAAGTAAGCCTTTCCAAGAATCTAACGCACCCCTAGTAAAACTTAGTGGGTTTAACAAGATCCGTACTGTTTTATTATTAATTCCGTATTAAAGTATTTTACTAAATTAGAAAACTTAGGTTGCATAATTATATATTTTTTTAAATTAGATGTAAATTTTCATGCATATACAGTATGTAGGTATGCTTTGAAGATATAGTGTATGGATTAGAATCTTTAAAATTGATCGAATTAAAGTTAAATCAACTTTAGTCATTAGTTAAATTAAATCCAATGATCAAGATTAAAATTTGATGTTTAAATTTTTGTCCATTGAATTTAATGATTAAAGTAGATCTAATTTTACTTATAAAATTGAATCAATTTTAAAAGATCTCAATCTATAGTGTATGTAGTAATTATGAAGTTTAAGTTAGGTTGTCATTTTAATATAATGGTTGATCATTATATTGTAGGAAGATGATATACACACTACTTAATTCGATATAGTTATCACATTTATGCATTATTCTTTCGAATATTTGATTTTTAGAGTTTGTTAGACTCCGAGCAACTCAGATAGGATGTAATCGCAGAGGATTCTAGGAACAAACCTCACTAGTTTGTCGCTCCGAATAGTCGAACCGAAGAGCTATGGGTAAAAACCAAGGATGTCTCGTTACACTCTCCAGGTAATTGTTAGTTGATCAATGTTTCATTAACGAGGCATTATTGATTTATACAATATTAGTATAACTTATATATGTTGATATATGTATCCAAAATTGTTACTGAGTAGTATTACCTTCCTTTTTGATACATGAACATATTTCCTTTTAATTACTTTACTTTTTATTGCCACTTCTTTATGTTCTAATAAATGGATCTTGATTTAGACATGCATTTAGCACAATACCCTTAAGCCTTAAGGCACATACTTAACAATGCACTAATTGGAGGTCATCAGTCAACAAAAATACATGATAAAAAGTTATAAATATCCATATAAAAAAAAGATATATTTTAACAGCTTTTTAATAATGTAGTCATTTGATCTCTATAGCCCTAAGCTACCAACATTTTTATATACTCGTACTTAATTGGCTGTGATTATTGAAGGGGAAGGAAAACAGGAAAACAAGCTAACAATTATTGGCACATGGTATTTAGTGAATACAAAACGATGATTGTAAATTTGGAACACATCGCAAAAGCTAACAACTTGAGAACTGACTAAAGGTTTTGGCCCATCACACCCTAAATGGAGAAGGAAGTCAAAGAACATACTCCTCGTTTCGTTGATATGGTTACTAAAGAAATCTTTTCCTATTTCGTGAACGTTGAATTTGTATAAACTATAAACAAATGGAAAATGCTAAATAAAATTCTTTAAAAAATTGTATATATGTCTCTATATAAAAAGCTTATCCCGAATTTTATGGTAAGTGTATAACTATTTAATGCACCTTAGCGAAAACTCTTAGGACTTCGTTTAGCAAAACCCGAAAGAAATATCTGTTAGTATATGATCACGTAAAATGAACGTATGTCCAGAAATGATTTAAGCCTACGGGGTCACACGTATTGACACGAATGTAACTATAATTAATTAGTATAATTAATGTAATTTATTTATTAATTAAAGATCACGAAAAACTAACGGTCATCCGTTAAAATGTTAATAGTTAACGGTACTTAACTGACGGACTTAACGGATGAGATAATTGTAATTAAGAGAACAGTTAGGAAACCCTCTAGAATGTTCTCTAAAGGGGACGACTACAAGGAGAAGGGAAAGGTTTTCCAAAACCCTAAACTTTGTAAACAAGTTACCTAATCCTATAAATAGAG